>NC_049983.1:13867960-13875131 GCF_000003815.2 Branchiostoma floridae
TACAACAACAGAAAGTAACCAGCTCTCCAACAAGATCTCTTCAGTGTCACTGACAAAAGATAACTAAAACGTCTGACCGTTTCCAAAATAATATCTAGTTCCTTGAGCAATTGCTATTTGGCGTGTCTTATTACCTGGATCATGTCTAACTTTCATTGATGTAACAGAAAAGTATGTGTGTCATGTGAAATGTTGCCGTAAAGAAGATATGCTTGAAATAATCTTCAGTAGTTTCACCATCTAAAAACACCATAATATATCATATAACATTACAGACTGCTTTCTTTCCCTGCAATTGCATACTTGTATTGTAGGTGTTTGGTTGTAATCCTTTGGTCCCCTCTGTCTGAACTGTCAAAAGCCAAAAATGCTTACTCAGCCAAGATGTCTGATGCTAGAAGCCAGACAAATGCTGAGTACAAGGTGAAACTTGACCTTGCCATCTCTGTTACTGATTTTCCCAGTTTGTTGTGCTTGGAGACTGTAAACACAGCCTGGGCTGTTTTCCTGTGCTCTTTATCAGAACCTTGTGTCAGGAAACTTGTCCGACACTGCTTCTGACATGTTGTGGTAGCAAGCATGGGAAAACAAGCTGCACTAGTGTACCCTCAAGTGCCCCTTTCCTACAAATTAAATTGGTGTGGCCTAAACACTGACAAAATAAACAGTTCAGGTAACGTAATATAAGCAGTCTACTATCTCAACTATCTTGTAGAAATCTTTAGGTATTTTTATTGGTACGATATACACAGTCTTTGTATCTCTGATTGAAGATTCAGTTGACAATTTATCTTGACATTCATAGGTCCCTGGCTACACCAGAATTCAACCAGATGAGGTTGTTTCAACTTGCTTATTTCTTGGACAACTGTGGTATGAGTCTCACTGATAGACAAAATATTCAATGTGGCAACAGATTCTAATAGTTCCAGTAATGAATTGTAAGTGCTGCATCAGCAGGCCTGCATCTGTTACATATCCCTGTCACTCTTCATTTGGCCCTTACAACAGTGTTTATGTTCGTTGCCTTGGCAACTGGTGTTAGGATGACCCTCCCTCCTTGGCCTTGTGATGAATGTGCTGTATTTCACCATGTGGCGCCCAGCAGTGTGCCTGATGTATTATCCCAAGGGAATGACTCCTAACCTTGTTCCACATTAAATGGAAGTCATTACCCCCATTCTTACTCCAATGCCATTTCAAGTAAATAAGTAGGTATTACAAACATGGAAATTTCTTCCACTTTGTTTCCTTCTCTGAAAAGCTTTTTTTTACAGTTTTTTTTGTGACAGATTTTTGAGCTAATATAATATATAATAAAAGTGCAAGCTACCCATCATGACCAACCAATGAGCCATAAAGAGTCCTTTAAAAAACATAAGGATAATGTACAATAGATTGAGGTAATAAAGGCAATACAATCTTTCATAGATCAATCAGGTCATCAACAGTTGATGGATGATGAAAAAAAAGTTTGGCTCCCTTCTTATCAGATCTCTCTAAGATCTACTGTCATTATAACATTGCAATTTTGTCTGAGTTTGGTACATGGTGCTAATGTCATCATTTTTTCTACCCCAGCCCAGTTCCTGGCCTCCATGTCACAATGCTGTACCCGGGGGTCCGAGCTTGCCAAGCAGAATCCTGACCAGGACTGTGCCAACCTTCCTTACGGCCTGATCAACGTCCAATCAGAGGACATCGAGAACTGCCGCATCACCGCCAGGGTGTGCTGCCATCGGGAGAGGAGGTGGGTTGAAGGCTGAGGTTGATGATCTATTCCAGATTATTTTGGCAATTGCAATGTATCAACTTGGACAGTTATTATATACATAAATGTTATATTTGATAAGACAAACGGCAGAAACAGTAGGGGCAATCATGAACTGCGCAACTGGTAGACTGGTACGTTAAGTGCATTCTAATTTTTCTTGGATTGATCTTGGACATGATACTGTACATTAGATTTAGAATGCAACATAAGAGCGACTAATCCATGTATAATTTAATGTTACATGAGAAAAGCCATTTTTTATTAAATGACAAGAACACAGTATGAAAGAATATTAATTCATATTGATACCTCCTCACCTTTTGTCTCCCCATGTGTGACCCAGGTCCCAGCAGTGCTATGATGGCATCATGCACGGACGGTCTGGTGGAGTCTGCAAGACACGGTTCTCATTTGACGAATGTGGAGGAAAAGAGTACAAGGTAACTGCAGGACACGAAATATTGTTTCCCAGTGAATGGTGGACATGTAATGTAAGGGGTTTGCAGTTACACTCTATGGACCACACTTATGTATCATGAAACATAACAGACCACAGCTCTAAAACTTTGGTTACTGTTAGCCTACTGGGCAAAAGATACATGTATAGCTGCAGATGGATTTAACATGTGCTACTGCTCCTAAAGGAATGAATTGAACATGACAGAAAGTCTGACTAGGCATTAACCCATGTTGTGTGTTTTTTGGCCAGAAATGTTGCGAGTGCTGCCAGTTGGGCCTGGTGGCTCACCGCCAGCTGCTGCGCTGTGACATCTCCTCCGTCAAGGCGCTCAACCTGGGGTCGTACTGTGCCGAGGCGTACAAGGACTGCTGTCTGAACGGGAAAATCATCGCAACCACCAGGCCACCAACAGCCACCTCTGCACCCCTGCAGCCTCCAGGTACTGAAGGAGGGCATCTTACGGTGTACTTTAAAAGTTTTGTATCTGTATTGATCATGGACCATGTTATTGTCAAGCAATACAACAGAAATGGAATTATACCAGGAAATCTCCAATAGAGTATCTTCATTTCTACGCCCTGTATCAATTTCCCAAATTCCTTTCATTCTGAAGAAAAAAAATGTAAGCTTGACAGACCATGCCCCTTCGAGTGTAGGTTCCCTATGATGTGCATCAAACCAACTTTTCTAAGTACTTGTACTTATTTCTAGATAAGGACTTTTAAAGGAGCTTTGTGAAACTTTTTACTGTTCAATAGAAAAACTGCTCCCTTAAAGCCTGAGTTAGTTTTCACTCCTTTGTTTCCACTGTGAATGAAAAAATTTGATCTTGATTTTGAAAGGGCTATTTAGTACTGTGAGAGTGTCAGCAACGTTATCCTTCTTCATGTTTCAATTTCTTATTCTGTGCATCAGGTATGTGCGAGAGGTTTTTAGGCCGGCTGTGTGAGCACATCTGTATAAACACAGCAACAGGACACATATGCCGCTGCAGGGAGGGCTACCGACTACAGGCCGATGACAAAACTTGCATAAGAGGTGACAATAAGCCATATGAATCTTATATCAATGTGTAATGGTATATGTGTAGAAGTTGCTTCTATAACAGTATGATGGAAGTAACACTGTAAGTAACACTGTTTTTGACCTAACTCCCTGATTCTTTGAGAAAAGGGCATGCAATGAAAGCTCATAGCTATCACATGTCAAGCATATGGTATTTTGCCTTCCTGCAGGCTTAATATGATCTATCTTTAAAAAAAAGTAAAACCTTAAGAACAACTTAAGGTATATGGCACGCAAACATTAAGTTTGATAACGACAGTAATTTGTGGTGCTTTGCCTGTTCTATGTGCTTAAAAGCAATATTTGATCTGGACTCTGGACAAGTATTCATGTAGGACTGCCCTGTTTGCCTACAGTAGTTACAGGTATCTTCACTATTACCTTGTCTTGAATCCCAGACACTGGTAGTACCACCGGAGGTTTGATTGGTACTGGCCAGGCCACTGATGACTCCCTGTGTGAGAACTCCCCCTGTGAGCAGACCTGTAGGGAGACGGGGACCGGGGTCCAGTGTTCCTGTCTCCTTGGTTACCAACTCAACAGAGATGGGACATCCTGTGATGGTGAGGTCAACGTCCTCTCACTTCCCATGTGTAATATCCAAGCAGATGTTTGATAATGATAATGATAAGTGAAAGGCAGAAAGAGCTCATCTGTGTTGATAGTAATCATTATCATAATATTAGAATGCTAACCTTTCTTCCAATACTAAGGTGCACACAGATCTTTGTACACCTTAGTGTTGGAAGAAAGTTTAGCAAATAAAACTAATTTGCATAGATTATTATATAAATTTGTAATAAAATTAGCAGAAATCATATTAGTATCAGAAAGAGAGTAGTGTAACAGTGTTACATGTGTACATCCTTCATCTCTAAACATCTGTTTGGAGTATGATATGGCAAGGTGTCCATTTTAATGTATCTCTGCATTAAGCTTTGGAAACATTAGAGTGTTTTAATTACTAGTAATTTGATTTAGGTCATGTTAAATCTTGATTCAAAAGAGTGTTATCTGGGAATTGATGAACCCAACACAATTATCAAGAAGAGTAAAGGTGACTTGGTGCACTTGGTTGAAAATGTCAATTGTAGCAGAGCCGCTTTGAACTACCACCACAGTTGAGGCTGAGTGCCTTACCTACCTTTGTACAGATGTGAACGAGTGTGCGTACAACACAGACGACTGTCAGGAAGGGCAGGAGTGCTTCAACACCATGGGTTCCTTCACCTGTCGCCGCATCCTAGGCTGTGGGACAGGGTACGAGATGAACCCTGCTGGGGAATGTGTCGGTAGGTGGGAAGTACCTCAACAGTACCTTAGCTCAGTGAAATAGGGGCTTTAGGTCGTCTCATTGACTATCGGAGTAAAGACTTACACTTCATGATATGTTACCTATGTTGTTTCAAGGATCATAAGTGGACTCTTTTTTATGCATTTTTTATCATTTTACATTGGTTTTCGATAGATTGACAACAGTTCGATTTCCATTTACCTAATCATCTGGACTTGAAACTTGACAGTGCCTCACATCAGTCTGAGTGCAAGAGAAAAGTGGCTAAAATGTGCAAAGGTGCCACAGTGAACAAACTCCAACACACTCAACAGTACCTCAAGCCAGTGTGATGGGGGTTTCAGATATGGCTGGTGTAGTTTGGAATTGATGAGGTGGTGCATTTACATGTTTAAGGCCGTCATTTTTTTCACACAGTACTATTGGTGATCTAACAGACAAGACATTCTAAAGCTAAGCTCCAATTGGCCAATCAAACCTCTGTCTTATGCCATTTTAGTTTTTGAATCAGAAAGATTTTTCTGAAGACTGTGACTACACAATTTGTCTCCAGTTAACACAAAGTTTTGAACCCTTCCAGATATGGATGAGTGTGAGCTTGGTGTTGATGAGTGTGAGGCAGGGTTCGAGTGCACCAACCAGCCCGGGTCCTTCCGCTGTGTGCCCAGGGTCCAGTGTGGCGTGGGCTACAACTACGACCGCACTGGCAACTGTGTTGGTCAGTACACACTGCCATTGGGTCCTGATGATATCTTTAGATAACGGTGTTACATCAGTATATAGCACACTAGTGTAGTTTTGTAGTTGTTTTGGTCCATTCTATCAGTAGCTGTTGGTGGTACAACTCTGATAATTCCACCAGATGCCATTATACTGCCACATCAAGAAACAGTGTTATGTAGGACAAGGTAATCTCAAGACTGTCTTGAACGCCTAAATATCTGAAGCACATATACCTTGGAATTACTGATGCTTCATGGGCACAAGATCGGTAACACGGCAGCCGGATTCGAACCCGAGACCTCTCGGTCCCGGACCGAACACACTGGCGCTGCGCTACGCGGTCCCACTAACTAACATTGGCAAATCTATCTTTAAGTAGATTTTTTTTTCTCATATGGCTGTATAATCACATACTTTGGAGTTATGATAGTTGGTGTTAACAGCCAATTGGGCACCTTAGTGCATGACCTAGTTTGTATCCTCCCTCAAGGATCATACTAACAGTTGACAATGACCTTTCAGACATAAATGAATGTGATGGGTCCAGCTGTCCGAGGGGAACAAAGTGCATCAACACTGTCGGCTCCTACAGGTGAGAGAAGGTGGTAGGGTAACATGTATGTAACACAGGTAGATGTAGCACATTTGTAGATCTTCTTATTCTAAGATACCCCATGTAAAGATGATTTATACATGTCGTTGATTGCAAACATTTCACATACCCTTGATTGATGTATTTGAGTGCATATATTTGTTTATCAAGAGTAACTGATCTTTAGGTTTTATTGGAAGTGCATCATGTATCACATGTACTTCATAATAGTATTTTCTTGGTTGAAATAAATGAGGCATTGCACTGACCTTCCTGTGCCTAATGTTTGTGTTGCGTCAGTAACTGAACTCCAAGAATCAGGAGGGACAACACAGATGAGGTTAAATTGCAACTTGGTTTATTGGTGTGTGCCTAGACTCAGAACAAGATGGCGGAATACATCTGTAATCGTAATAATGTCATCATAACTCATTAAAATAACGGTGTCGTCATAACTTATGAACATAACAGTGGTGTTGGTGTTCCCTTACTGCAGATGTCAGCGTTTGGTGACATGTGGTCCGGGTTATGAGCTGAACGCGGACGAGAGTAATTGTGAAGGTGAGGGGCAATTGATGACTAGAACCACCCACATCTTATTTTACTAGTAGCCTTCTCTGGTTTTTCTGTTACAGGGAACTATCATGATATACTGACTGACTTTTGTTGTCATTGTTGTGCAGACATAGACGAGTGTGCACGAGGAACACATGACTGCCAGGGCCTGTCCGAGTGTAAGAACAACAGAGGGTCCTACATCTGTCAGTGTCCTTCTGGCTACACGGCTGACCAGTCCACTAGAACCTGCCAAGGTACTGATGTGTCCACATTTGCTTCTTCTCCTTCTCCGTTCTGCTATATGCATGGAAATGTGTACTGTCAATTTTGAACTTTTATGGGCTGACCTGTTAAAGATTATGCACACTAAAAAGAACAGGCGGTAAATGAAAATAGATTTCCATGTATAATGTTTTGTGTAGTATGTACATGTATAATGTTTTAAGTACTAGATTATCAAATATACAAGTCTTATCTTTGCTCTTTTATGCAATGCCATGTCTTTCAGACTGTGTAAAGAACACAGTCATGTTTCCCCTTGAACACAGCTCACATATGGAGGATCACCCTGTGGATTCATTAATCTGTTAAGGATGTTGCAAGCCTAATTCTAACATCTACCCCTGCTGATACCCTCTGTGAAAGTGTAACAATATTAATGACACCATGTTTACTGTTCTGTTACACAGTCTGACACACTTTACT
>NC_049983.1:13875231-13964617 GCF_000003815.2 Branchiostoma floridae
ATAGCTTTAGCATAACACTTGAAGTAAAAGGATGGAAAGAGAAGGAACTGTAGGTGATGCTTGATACCTGAGCTGGCCTGTTGAGTGGTATAAATATGGACCAAAATGCTCCCAAGCAACGAACACTTAAGCGACAGTACTGTGACGAGCCCAGAGCAAGGTGTCCACTCCAGAAGAGTGGGTGCCTTGCGCTGCATTGAGCATATTGCAGCCCCCCATTTGCACCCCAGATGCAGATGAGTGTAGACTGGGGCTCTGTCCCCCCAACTCCCTGTGCCAGAACTATATTGGGACGTACCGATGCCAGTGCAGGAAAGGATTCATCGCAAACCTTGAGACCAAACGCTGCGCGGGTAAGAGCTGCCAGGTAGTCATCAACAGATACTCTGTAGAAACTAACTGGGACAGAAATAGCTAACAGACTAGTCAAGCCATCCTTTTCTGGTGCTCCTAAATCTTTAGAAAGTTAGGTAGTGATTTTAAACAGAATTGTTTTAACTTTTAAACAAGTAAAAGTATAAAATATAGTGTAGCATTTAATTTAGAGTTTCCTAGCTATTTTCATATTCAGCCCCATAACATTTTCCTCTCATCAGCAAGTTCCTTTTGGAAAGTGATATATTAAAGGTCATCTTTGGTATACAAACTGACCTTTTATAACTTAGTAACCTTTAAAAGATATGTTTAGTCTTCAGTGCAGGTCGTGTGAAACCCCTTGGCTGTCGGGAGCTAGCTTAGGTCAAAACAAAGATGCTCTCTAATGATGATACATGACAGGGTAACATTAACATTCTTGTATTTCCAGTGTTCTGACATTATACAAGTGATCAAAGTAATTACCTATAATACCTGAAACAATTGTACACATTGCCGGAGTAGGAAAATACAGACTAAAATATTTGAATGTTGCTAGAAAGCCCAGATATGTATCAGTGTATGTATAGCTTTGTGGTCATGTAAAGATGATACCAAAAGGGTAGAGGTGCTTAGGGTCAGCATTAAAAGGAGCAGAAAGTCCACATGTGGTGCAAGCGGGAGTTTTCTGTGTATATTCTTAAGTCCCTGGCAGAATAGAATGCCAACTACATAATGTATATGTCAACATTATGTATTCTATTTTGCTTGTCAGTACCCAAAATGTATACCATGTTACAGGCTCACAGCCTGGGCTACATAACTTGGGTCTTATTCTACTAACCAAAAATGGACAGTCCATCACAGGCTATATCATCATGAGATGTGTTGCATTGTAGAACATTAAAGGGAAACTGAAAGTCAGGAAATCTTTGCCCTCTGATTGTGATATGTTGCCTGTACAAACCCACATAGCCATACGGTGCTTCCAGGCCATCAGGCCATATGCCCTACTTGTGCTCCACCTGTTCTAACACTACATGTACACATTTCTGGTTTTATCACTCACACAAGTCCTCTAACCTGTTTGCTTTACAGTGTTTAAGGATCAAAGGTCTAACAAATTAATGTTTCCTTCTGAATTCTGACATAAGCTGGAATTTTAATGTGTGTACATTTTCTTTGCTTTGCAGCTTCTTCATTGCTTGAAGTTTTTTCCTGCTGCAGTCTGATTATCAAATGTGCTGTAAATATCACACTTTTCAATCATCGTTACTGTCTCTGCCGCTGCAGATATTGATGAGTGTATTCGGTTTGCTGGGCGAGTGTGTGCACAGACCTGCGTCAACACTGAGGGCTCGTACACGTGCGAGTGTCGCGAGGGTTTCGAACTGGCAGGGGATAACAGAAACTGCAGAGGTAGGCGAATAGAATAGAAGTCTTAATGACTAAAGATTTGTTGGACCATGATGGTGAATTAAAAATCTCTTGCAGTCATCAGTAGCAGGGCTGTTTTGCATTGAATATGGACTAGATTTATTGCAAGCTTTATGTACATGTAATTGTATTGTTTTTTTGGTTACTTGTAGATTTGAATGAGTGTGACAACAACCCATGTGAACAGCGGTGCATCAATGTGTACGGGTCCTTCCAGTGCTCCTGTAACCGCGGTTACCGTGTTGCGAGTGACGGCAGAACGTGTGAGGACACAGACGAGTGTGCTCTGTATACCGGGCAGGGTCAGGGGTCACTGTGCATGCACGAGTGTGTGAACACACGCGGGTCGTACACCTGTAGCTGTCCACCTGGGTATGAGCTGTTACAGGACGACCGCTCATGTGCTGGTGAGTTTCAACAGTCTGTGTCATTTACATGTGACATATTGTACATTTGTACAAGGAGAAACTGCTACTGTTGCAAAGAAAGATTTTGATTTGAGTATTCAGACCTACTCATATATACATAGCCAGTTGTAGACTGAAGTAGTTGGTAATACCCTAACGTTCTGGGAAATGAACTGTGGAAATGAATCAGCTTATTATCAATAAGCTATTAATAGAAAACTTAACTTTCCTCTGAAGACTCACAGGTGGATATACCAAGCTAAGGTTTGTCCATAGGAAGAACTCCTAAGAACTGAACCCTTTCTTCTCCCCATGCAAGGAACTGTGCAGGGGAGAAGAAAGAGGGGTAGGAAATGGAAAAGCTTTGAGGATGATATCAGAGAATGGACAGTGCCTGACATGGCACTAAGAAAAACAGAAAACTGAAAATGTGGTGCCCATGGCCAACAGTCAGATAGTTCGACTAAAGGATAGATGAGATTGTGAAGTAAAGGTTGAGTTTAATGTCCTGTTCTTGCAGACATAAAGGAGTGTGATACAGGCTTACACAACTGCACAGCGCAGCAGGAGTGCTTCAACATCCGCGGGGGGTACCGCTGCCATGATGTCACCTGTCCTGACAACTATGTAAAGACCACGCCCACGTAAGTGCCTTCCAGATTACTGTTAGATTCCCGCAAAACATGTAGTGAAGAAATCATATTAAAGAAAGTCGGATGACATTGTGAACACGTTATTACTTTCTTAAGCTGCTATATACATACAAGTCTTGTTGTTTGTTTGTACATTATTCTGGGGTAAGGAACAGCTGTGAGGAAGGGACAGCAGTTACATGTAGGCAGGCAGGAACATGCATAAACAAAGAACATATTACGTGTTGTACACCCAGGTAACATTATCACATGTATTTGTCTAGAATAAGTCTCTATAGTCTATCAGAAAATTTAGTAAAGATATCAACTTCTGACTTTTACTTCATCTGTAACATAATATGTAACAATGTAGTCCACACTCTGCAATGATTATTTTGATGAGTAGTAACATGGGTTACATCCAAGGTAATACTGTGTATAGATAAAATACATGTAGTAGAAGAAAACAGAATCAGAGTTCTTACCCCAATGAAAAAGAAGTTACTAACAGTCATAATGGTAAACTTATGCTCCTACTTTTAACTTGACTCTTTACAGGTAGATAATCATGCTTGGGGTATAATTAGTCTGAATTTGATCTTCTAAACATACATGACATACATGCAGCACCATGCCAAAGCTTTACAGCCTATCACAAGCTTTTACAACTGGTCTATCAGTGAGATGATAGTAAGTTTGGGAACAATGAGACCAGGTTTGTCCAGACAGGGGCAGCCATCAGGTCTCTACAACTGCAAGTTTGGGTTTACAGCAACTGAGTTCAACCCTGTACATCCACTCATTGTCCGTGTACAGGCAAGGATACTAGAAAAAAACTCTGTATGTGTAGATGGTCTGCTGTAGCTGTTATATACTAGGCACAAGTGAATAGTGGTGTATAGTTCAGTCATCATAAGTCTGCATGCTCACAGAGACCACAGCTAGTAGATCACTGCAGGTATTTGTAGAACAATCATACATGTACATGTACATGCCATAGGACATCTGTCAATACCAAGGAATCCTTGCACAATACATTTTTGTACATGCAAACATCTTTTAAACCTCCTTGATTTAACTTGTTTATGGCAACAGAAATTTATTGTACATTTTTCACTGCAACATTCTACCTGGTGAGCAAACACTAGCTGTTGTTGTATATCAATCAAGATGACAGACCAAAAAAAACTTTTTTGCAACCCAAACTTGATAACCTCATTGATTGTTTTGAATGGGTTTGCTTGTTGGTTTTAGCCAAACCTGTCTTTCAAAGCTGATCTCAAATGAACATCTACTGTGCAAAATTATACCAAAATTTAAACTTCAAATAATTAGAATATGATAACGTAAAAATTATAGTTTTACCATAAGACTCTGTTACATTTTGTTTTTCGTTAGGCTCTATCACTGAATTAAACAGTGTAGAGTTGCCGAGTTACACATTTAGTATCATCACAGTTATTGTATCTGGCAGCCATCTTGGTCACAGAGTTGCATATTAGCTTGAGATAGACAAAACCACCTTGTCCATAGCTTTTTTTGCACGTTTCATTGGACATGTGTATATTTTACATTTGTAGGTTGGCACGTCACCTGCATGTTTCATGCACTCACGTAGATTTCCTTGTCTGCTCCCCCACGTAGCCGATGTGAGCATAACCCATGTCCGTATGACGATGAGGTGTGCAAAGCCGAGCCAACGTCCATCAGTTTCAACTACCTAACCTTCCCCAGCGGCATTCGCACGCCCGCAAACCTCTTCAAAATGAGCGCCGCTCTCCGCTACCCCCAGGACAGATTTGAGTTTACCCTGGCCGGGAACGAGCGGGATTATTTCATGCTGGTGCAGGAGGACAGATACAGCGCCATCGTCAAGATGGAGACACCAATACCCGGCCCTGCGGAACACCAGCTGGAGCTGGAGATGAAGATGTTCCGGGAGTCGGAAGTCCGCAGTCGGAACGTTGCACGGATCTTCATCTATGTCACCAAATACACCTTCTAGTGACATGGTGTAGGCTGTAGGAGATTAGGTCCATCAAATATGTGCCAGCACAAAACATGTCATGCTTTGACTAAGGTTTCAGATGGGTAGTGATCACTGGCTAGCAAAGTAATTAAACAGAGGTGACTAAACTCTGTAGTAAGTCAGTAAGTTTCTAAATCATGGTTTGATTGCTCTAAGTGCGCATGACCCTTGCATCACATAAACCAATTATTTTTTTAGCTTAGATAGAAATATGCTACATGTAATGATATATGATTGCTTTATAATTGTAAAGTTCATACTACCTGTACAACACAGTATTCAAAGCTTATAATTCTATTTCTGCCATGCACTTCATGAAGAAATTTGCAAAATTGATATGGGTTATGTGTCTTCTTACATGTAGTGTTATGTCAGAGCTTTTAAAATGAGTGCTGGAAGATGAAATTTGCAGTAAAATTAAAATTGTGGTATCCCTGAATTTTAGGTATGTGAACTCTAAGCAAAGGGACAGTCTTTAGCCAAAAAGTGTGACAAGGATGATGAATATAAAAATATGATTTTGTAAGGGATCCCCTATGAAATATTGGTACTCAATGAGATTGTTAGAGAGGAGACATAAGCATACAATTGCTTACTTTCTAGGCACATAAGCATGTACAGGCTTTAAGCAGGTATAACAAGTAATTCAAACCTTGAAAGGATGCTAAAAAAAGATCTCCCTATCGTCTATGTTGAAATATTACTGTAACAGCTTATCTGAATTGTGTTTTTTTTACTGTGCTAAACAAATTGGAACTGTTACTCCTGCCCAGTCGTATCATTCCATCTCCACAAAAGCTACCTAACATGTTCAGTCAACATCATGTCAACCTCCGCATTTATGTGCTTGTCTAATATATGATTTCGTATTCTAGCAGTTCCAAAACCTTTCAGATCTCAATTTCTTCTTTATATCTGGCTGTTTTGCCATAAATGGTAACCTCAGTTCCCTACATAACATCAGTTGCTCCACATATTGAAAGATAAGGAATGGAGAATTTAAAAGTAATGTCGAACCCTTGAATAACCAAGTTAATGTCTTATTTTAAATTGATTACACGGTAGTAGAATTTGATAAATGTGGTTTCAAGTTTGAGAAAACCACCCAGGAAAATGTGTGGGAATTTTGTCTATTGTGATCAAAATATGTCATCATCATTGTTCATTCAAATCTTAATCAGTAATTAGTCATTCCTATTAGTCATTTTATAGAAGTCCATGGTGTCTACCTAGAAAATTGGGCAGTAATGTTGGTCTTATGTTATGTCTAGAAAAGTTTGTTTTTGATAATTGTGTCTTCCAAACAACGTAGCAATGACACACGCTAGCCTCCATAGCAGGCTCTCTGGGGCCTTTTTTCTGTCTTTTTTCGGCCTATAATTGTCAAGCGACCCAGTACAAAAAGAAATAGCCAGCAAAAGTGTATTATGAGCCAAAAAAAGAGTTTGATATGGAGGTTAGCAACATGCCAGTTTTTGAAATTGAAACATTCCTTTTTTTAAATTTTCCTGAGTAATGGGCAGCTTCTCATGAATTTAAACATGTAATTTGTAAGCATGTGTTTCTGAATAGCAACTTTTACTAAACTAAATATTATCAAGCATTTAGATGATCAAGAAGATCCAACATTGAAATTTAATTCTTGAACCTTTAAACTCCAAATCCTCTGATCTGCTACCTGGATACCAGAAATGGATTCATCTATCAAATAGAAAACAGGGTTTGGGGTTCAAAGGTCCAAAGGTTTAATTTTGCTGCTTTCGTTACATTTAATTTGAATTGCTGTCATCGTGCTGTTATGTTAAAGATGTATTTTCCAAGCTATCTGAATATTATTGTCCCTTCGTTATGTATTGTTTTCCCATATTATCAACTTTTATACTTAATGTTGCATATTACTCCATACATTTGATGAACATCATTATGATATAAATGGTAAGAGTCCTACCACCAAAAGATGACTTTTTGTACTAAGGATAATGTTTAGAAATGCACCACAGCTTTCAGTATGTTCATGTAGCTTTGACCTTCATTGAAAGTTTCTGCTATCTACATGCAACTTGCTGGCTTCAGTCATTAAAGATTACTTTCAGGAAGTCATCTTTAAAGAGTCATCATCTTCATACTGTTAGAAGAGTATATCTTAACCTAGTTTGAAACCATGAATGTTGATAGCCTGGGTACCATCCTGGTAGTACATTGTAGTTTGCTCTTATGTTTGCTTCAAGGAGGTCAAAAGAACGTTGAAAGTTTGCTTCTACTACCTGTCTGAGGTGCTGTATTTTCAAATCTTTTGATGGTGACGTCAAATAATGAGCAAATTAAGGAATGTAAGCAACAGGCTCGTTCAAACAGGCATTTCAACACCTGTTCGAATATAGCAATCAGTTAAACATTTCAGGTTTCTTTTGACAGGTGAGGAGCTTGTGTTAGCGCGATTAGACAGTAGGAACCAATCAGTGCCCTCTTCCAAAATCTGGAGAAAATTCCAGGTGTTATACGCAGTAGAGATGTCAAAATTCCAGACGGAATAGAAGTGAAGCAACTTATATAGTGTAAGATAAGCATCAGAGCAAACTACTACCGGATGGTACCCAGGCTAGAGTGTTGGTCCTTGAGAGTGACAATGTGTAGCACTTTTCATTATCATTATTCTTCCTCTTCATAGACTTAGACAGTCTTCAGTTCTTCCTTCTTTATAGTGTTCTTGAAGGTCAGATATCGGGTTGACAGAAGGTTGCAAAATGGAAATGTACATGTTTACAAGCAAAATGCAATTAGGAAAATTTGTATGTTTTCATAAGGAAGAAATTAAAGCCAGCCAAGGTGAGTAACAGCTGTACATAAGTTTCTTGTACAATGATAGATCATACTAGATTAAAACATAAAACTATCAGTAGCAGGGACAAAATTTTTACATTTGACACTATTACATTAAGAAAATTAAGTTGAGATAGCTAACTGAATCTAGTTAAAACTTCGTAAAGTGTACTGTTCTCTACCCTTACATGTAGTAAATTTGTATCAGTCTGTATCAGTTGTAAGATCTGTATCCTGGCTTAGTCACTTCTTACTGATTTATGTTTGACTATATTATTCAGGGGCAGTTCAGCTGATGAGCAGCGTTGTGTGAAGGGGCCCTGTAAGGTGTTGGACATTGACTGTATCATGGAGAGGACAACAGCCATCTCCTTCAACTACCTGGACCTACCCTCCAACTTGGTCACACCTGTGGACCTCATCAGTATGAAGGCACAGGTATGTGGAGCGAAAAGGTCCTGCTAGTTAAAAGGACAATCTTTCGCGGTCCCACCCATTTCTGCCCCAGATCCTGTTCTACTACCCCGGGACCAGACGATACCCAGGGGCGGCAACTGGTTTCTTTGGTATCTCAGTGCAGTCTGCCCGGCAGTAAAATTTAGCGTTCCGGAGAGATTTAGCCCAAGGAAGTTTTGTCGGCCCAGGTATGTTTGGGAAAGGGCAGCAAAAAATCCATTGGGCTTCCGGAGCACTAATTTTATGTCGGCGGGGAGACTTTCTTGGGCCGCCGAACAGACTAGCTGGCTGCCCGTCCGGTCTGGCACCCAGGATAGCCCATCTGGTCTGGCACCTAACATAGCCCTGCATCTTCTGAAAAAACATCCTTTTGTGCACTTTGGTAATAACAGTTTTATGATGACTGGGTTGGCATGCTGTTGTTTTTGGACAGATTGCACAAGAATACATGATTTGGGTATAATGTTACACAGCAGAAAAGACTTATCACTAATATCAGCAGTAGAGGAATTCTTCATTCATACCAAGGAAGATATAACTTATTCATATTCTTTTATTTCAAAACTTTAGGGACAGCACATTCATTTGTCAAGACATGGTTTCCCTTGAAGTTGAATGTCTTTTCAATAATATGTTCTTCTCTCAGGTATATGGCTATATTCCCAAGCTGCGGTTTCGCATCACAGAGGGAAACCAGGGCGGCTGGTTCAATGTCACTAAAAGAGGGTTAGCAGGTGGGTGCTGCTCCTGGCACATACTGTAGCATGCACGATTGATGTAAATAATTACTCATGTGCACAATTGACCATGTTGAGCATCTACAACTGTGCAAGAGTAGGGGGTTCAGACAAACCCAGAAGTACCCAAAACGAATGAAAAGTAGTAGCTCTCATGACAGTCGTTACCAACAGTCTCCATTTTTTTACTTTGAAATCCTCTCCAAAATGCATCACACTCACTCACTATCCATGGTTAGATTATACTGCTGCTGGGTTCCCTGACGCAGGGGTAGGCAGCAGTCGGCCAGTCTTCACACTCCGCTTCCATTTGGCTCTGTCCAGTGGGTCGACGATGCCATTTCAGAGGGTTTAAGTTTCCAGGGCTGCATGCCCTGGACTCCCCAGAGAGCTTGTGCCCACTACTCAAAATAATCTTCCTGGATACAATAGAACCCCCCTGAACAAAAAACTGACAATGGGCATGGAGATCCACATAACCGCAACTTCATTGTACTTATATCACCCACATGTATGCACATTTACTTCCTTGTATGTAAGTTTGCTATCCATCCCTTCTTCAGTTTCATATCTAACCCATTGGTAAATAGCATTTCATTGCTCTTGTACCCATTTTACACTCCATTCCATTCAAGCCCTGCAATCTTCACACTCCATTTTCTCAGATGGTGGTGCTCTTACAGGCACGGTGATGTTGGTGCGACCGTTGCAGGGACCCTTTGCCACGACGCTCCGTCTTGACATGGACAGGCTGAACAATGCAAACCTTGTGGTTGGGCGCAGCATCGCGTACATCACCGTGTACGTCTCCAAGTACAACTTCTAAACAAACATCTGATACCTGAGGACCTTGTTTTAACAACTGTTCCAGAAATGTTAGCACAAGTAGGAAAGTGCATGAGAATCTTTCTCAGAATAGTAAGCATTTCTTAAAATGCTCTTGGATAATCCTAAAATATTATCGTAGGATTTATAGCTGCTAACAATAACTATTGTGGTCCGTCCATTTGCCAGAGAGGTCACGTGTGATTGAATGTCAGAGTGGATTACAAACATGGATTTGAAACGTGGTTGAAGTTTAGAAGCTTATTATTTCAGCCACCTTTGTGTTACTGCAACTGTATAGCTAAAACTTTTTTTTGTGGAAACAAACACTTCTGACTTTATATAAGTTATATGATGGTTTGAATGGCAAGCTTTTGTTCCCACATACCTGTAGTCTGACTTGGAATTAGGACTGGCATGTTTGTGCTGTACAGATTAAGATACACATGTCAACACGATAATATTACCATTGCTACGGTAACGTTAGTAATTATTATTTTTCTTGCAACTATCTTATTTTACAGTACAGATTTAATTATTCTAGTTTGTGGGAATTTTAAGCCTAAGTGGTTGACTGTGATCCAGGTTCATTAAATGAATCAGTAACATAATACATTTTACATGAATTAAGAATTGAGTATCTTTGGGTTGCTTGCTTACTTTTGATAAGGCCAATAAAGTAAAAAAAAGTTGTTCATGTTTCCATTTGATAAAGTACATCTGATTACATGGGAACAAAAACTTGAAATAGTCATGATCAGCAAGCAATAAAAAGTATCTTTTGCACTGCCTTGCAGTCAACATATCTGTAGTTATACATATTACATGATCAGTGTTGTTTGAGTTGTAATTTGTTGATGGCCTTCCTGACTATCAAGTCTACATGAGCGGACCACTTGAGATCAGCTTAAAGGATCAAACCCAGAACTAAACTACT
Source organism: Branchiostoma floridae (assembly GCF_000003815.2). Lineage (NCBI taxonomy): Eukaryota > Metazoa > Chordata > Leptocardii > Amphioxiformes > Branchiostomatidae > Branchiostoma > Branchiostoma floridae. The sequence goes on from NC_049983.1 coordinate 13,885,866, forward strand.
TCCAAATCTGATGGTGGGGATACTGACAACTGTGGATTTCTCATGAAACATACAGTATTACGATTACTTTGCATTTCAATAGATCCTCTCTCTCAACATCTTGTCTAGAAACTGAAATTGTTTTGATGCACTTTCACTTTACAGATGCAGCATATGATGAACGGTTGTCAGTGCATTGGCATCACCTGGCACCTTGTTGCGGCACTCCATATTGTTTACATAGTAAATTTACATACTAAATTTTATATTAAAATATTAAAAATAAAAAACATATTAAAATGGTCAAAAATATAATGACAGAGTCGAAAAACAATGACAAAGTTCCCATTTAAACTCTGTATTTAATGACAGTAAAGCCTAACATCTGCACTGCACCAAGCCACAATAGCAGAGACATGGCTGTACAAGTTAGCATGGCATGAACACTAGGACTAGTAGGAGTATACATGTGCGTAGTATCTCTCATGGTGACAAAACAGTCACATATGGACTCTACATAAAATGACAGCTTTGTTAGGAATATGAAAAGATTAACATGGCAAGGAGTTAATAAATGAAACATATTTACAGGTGAAATAAATAAAATGAACATATTTTTTACAAATGACATGCAATGGTGATCTCAATCAGACTGAATAGGACTATCAACATTTGTATGGAAAATCATGGAGTATCCAGTATGCTAAAAATGGGGTGGAGCCAAGCAGCTATACTCCATGTTACATCCTACAATCCTTTTTGGTGACTGTTATACTGATAGACGCCTGACTACCCAATAGATACCCAATGTACAAAAACATAAAAATCAACAACAAATTACAAACTTTTCCCACCACCAGTAATGTGATTCATAATTCTTAGGGTTATAAAGTCCTATACTTCTACATTTGTGTATGTTTGCCATAACTTCTGTGATCTGATGGGAAAAGCACTGCATTTCTGTTGCCAACAAGTCTACAGTATTTGGTGGACATGTGTAGTAGAGAGGTGGGGAAGTTCTTCAACAGTACCTGTCATGACACATGCAGTGCTTGAAGCTATTTCTCCAAAATGACTTGCATGAGCCAAGATTCAACAGTATCATTACAGGTACATACAGATATTACAAAGTTTGTTTCTCAAATTTTCCATCTCTCTGCTATACATCCTCACAAGATATTAGTGACCCATTTTAACATTCTGGTATGATAAGTTAAATCAGAAATGCAATCCTTTTCTGCTTACACAGTATGAAGCTTGTGACAAACTTGCTCTCTAAAACTCATTGACAGCTACTTTGAGTTGTAGCAACTTCCTTCCAATGTTGGGAGATGTGGTTGTATCTAAGCCAACCCAACTATTCTGGATCAAGGGTAACTAAGACCTGCATATGCTGAGGATGTCTACTTTACGGTGCTAAAGGCAATTGATTTCCTTATCTTTTGATCTCTTATTTACAAGCTCTACTTGCGAGCTTCTAGCTTCATCTACAAAAGTAATCTGAATTCTAGCAATATATTCATAGCTGCACTTCTCATTCTTACAAGTAATCTACTAGTAACCTACAACACTACATTGGCACTGTGACTACTGGCTCAAAAAATCAACTTTGGCATTTGCTTGTAACATCTGATATGAAAACAATTAACTAAAAAATAATTCTCTACTTCCTTAATGCTAAAAAGTAATTAGGTATTTATACCTTATAATTTCTCAAACTTCATGGAATACAGCAATACATAATCATGGCTGGAGTATCAGGTAATCAGTCACCTCCAATATTTAGTCACATTTCCCACAGGAGTATAAAGGGCTCAGGCCTAGCATGCCAGTCCCGACTGATTAGATAACAAACTATGTATCTCAAACAAAATACAGAATGACTATGAGCGTAAATACAAAATAAATTGTGACTTTCAATATTGCCGACTTCACAAGGCCCACGGGGTCGGAAATGCCATTTTTCTAGTCTGTAGGAAGCATGAAGCTATGAACAGCATGACCCATGGGAACATCTGCTTTATAGTCACTCTTCAGCAAGTCTTTCTCCCATCTACACATCAGTCTCTGTGCAAGACGCTGTCCTGCTGGCTTTACTGTGTGTTTCCTGCTCTTGTGGTGGTACGCAGGATTCTGAAGAGACACTATCTCCTGCCTCCTGGGATACTACTGGCTCTTTAGACTTAGAGTCAATTGTCCTGGTGGTGTCTGAGTCTTCCTGACTGCATGATTTCTCACTGGTGCCAATCTCCTCCACTGTAGCTGTGGTGTTTTCCTGCTCAGCTGCGCCCCCTACCTGCTTATCCTCATCCTGCACAGACTGCTCCCCGGACATATCAATGAAAGGCAGCTCTTCCCACAACTCTGCTGTCTTTCTCCTGTTGGGAAGCTCATCCTCTGTGCTCTCTTCTCCTTTTACATCTTTTCCTACTTTTTCTGTGTGGTCATCTGTTGTTTGTGCCTCATCAGCCTTCTCCTCTATTCTATCATTCAGCTCGACGACGCACACTTCTTTCTCAGTGGCGACTGTGGTGGATTCCTTACGTTCTTCACAAGCAATTTCCTTTTTCTCTTCATCTTCTATCAAGCCGATGTCGACAACACAAACCTTGCTGCCCTTTGCCACCAGACTGTGGGCCTCTCCCTTTGTCTCCTCTTCCTTGTCATCATTCTCTTTCTGTACATCTTCTGGGGATGTTTTCTCTTTGTTTTCCTGTGCTTGTGGCTCGGGTGCCTGTTGGTTCTCACCTTTATTCTTGCCAGCATTCAGAGGTGTGCGTCTCCTGAAGGCAATTTTCCTGACTGTGCTCGACTTCTGTAATATATTGGACGGGTATGTTAATATCTGAAGACAGGCAATTGCTAGTCAACATTCACCATATGAGTATAATAGATAAGTAAACCTGTAGTTGCCACCAGTAGATTCTCCTCACCTATAAAGGACACCAGCAGTATCTAGGTACCTGTTACAGTGTTAATCTACCTGCCTTCCCACCTGACCATTACAATATCTGAGCTTTTTACTCACTCCAACATTTCAAAAGTTGCCTGTATTTTTCCACTTGGGTCATGACACTCTACATGTACTGTAGACACCTTCCACCTACATGTATAGGAAGAATCATGTTGTCTTCCTGCATATAAGAAGTTTTCTGTTTGTCATCTACACATATGAATAGATATTTCACACAAACATTGTTTTTTTCATGCCAATCAATACATCCAACTTCCAAGTACAAAAAAAATCAAGAACAATAAAACAACTGAATATTTATGAATAGGTACCTTCTCAGGGCCCTTTTCTGTCTCATCCCCATCGTTTGTTTGTCTGTTGGTCAGGTCACATTTGACCTCAGAGAGGGGCCTACGTTTCCCGACCATGGCTTCCCTCAGCTTCTGTAGCCAGTTCTTCTTGTCGTGTTCGTTACTGGCCTGCAGAGTGTGTGCCTGCCCTGCTGCGGGGTCTGATGGTGCCACACGTAACACGTGCTTCCCTGGAGGAGACAAGAAACATGGGGGTGTCATCATGGCATTGTTTGTGTCTATAAACAGCTAGACAATAAATGACATAGAATACAGACAAAGAATTTTTAAATTCTTTGTCTGTATTCTATCAAAAAAGTAATGTTTATCACACTTTTCTTACTATAGGCAGAACCTGCACTCTCTTTTTATCTCCTGGTAAAAGACAACACATGAGAAAACATGATAATATAACATGAAGACCAGTAAAAAGTAATAAATCTACATGTTAGCTGCATAATTGATGGTGCAAAGCTGAGTCAAAATGACTGCCAACTCAAGTGGTGATTTTCTATTCACTGCCACATAAGAGTACCCTCGTTTCTAAGACGTTTGGGGCATAGTTCTCACCTCCATCCCTGGTCATGAGCGCCCCTCGGAAGGACCCGCCCATCCTGACCTCCCCGTCAGACAGGTCCTCCACCACCAGGTCAGCCAGGGGGAGGGGCTGGCGGTACACCTGGTAACACAGCTGGTCGTTACGGGTGGCCGGCCTCGTCAGCACCAGGATCTCATCAAACAGGAACACGTGCAGCTTCTGGGGTGGGGAATAAATAGTGGTTTTACAAAGAAACTTGGACACACATATCGAGCAGTATAAAGAATCTTCTTAACACTAAAAACAATGAGAGCTAATAATGTTAAAAGCCTTTGTCACCTCATAGCAATGAAGAGAAATGCACGAGGTACTTCTAGATGTTCTTCCACATGTCATTTAATGATGTCAATATTTCACATAACCAGGTCCAGTAAACAAGTTCAATGAGATTTTCATTTCTTTTCTAGTCATTTCAAAGACACACACGAATAGACTAGTGAAATAGATTTGTCTTATTTCTCGAATCTTGTCCTGAGAGACGAACAAGACTTAACATACCGTTCCCCTGTTGTTCCTGAGGATGCCATCACACAGCAGTAGTTTGGACTGTCCGATGAGAGGGTGTTCGTTCTTCTCATCCAGGTACTCCAGTCGGCTGATGTAGTACCGACAGTTGGACTCTCCTGTCATCTTGTCCACCTGGGCTATCACATCCTCTACAAGGGACACCTGCAACAAAATGTGGCAAAATGTTTTCATCGGATCATTTTTTCAGGGTTCTATATTCAGCAATCATAAGGACTATGAACATAATTCTTTTATTGGTAGAATTTTTCCAACTACAATACATATGTAACTGTTAATCGAGATTTCTATTTTGATTGCAAAGAACAAGGAAACTTACAGCTGTCTGTAGCAAGGCCTTGTCTTCACTGTGGTTAGGAGTCTGAAGAAAAAAAAAAAGTTACGCAACATCATAATGGGCACAGTTCACTTCATTTGAAATGACAACAAGGTAATTGTAAAATCATTAAAATTTTGACTTGTATCCATCTAATGAGTACTGTATAGATAAAAAGGGGAAAGAAAAAAAGAAAAGTGATGCTCCATTGTTACTTACAAATTTCTGGATAGTCTTCAGGAGCAGGGGGTACTTCACAAGTCTGCTCCTGGGTACATCTGTCAACATAAAGGAGGTTTACTAACTTTCTTCAAGGATTTCTACGTGACAAACACCATTCTTAAATCAGCACTTGATGAAAATGGATGGGGTCAATAGTCGGGGCAAGATTCGGACAACATACGATGTAGAAATGATGCACAAACCTAGGAAGTTCCAGAGGTCGAGTTTGCGGCTGAAGGGTGACTCCAGACATCGCTGTAAGAAGTCCTGTACACGATGGTCCTGTTTCTTCCTGTCCAGGAGAGTCTTAGCTGCCACCTGGTGAGCACAGTAGTCTACATAGCACTTCAGGCTGGGGACCTGTGGAGCCAGGGGAAAATTTGTTGTTATGAAAGCAAACACAATCATGGTTCTTTCACATAGAAAATGTTTGAAGCCTCTATCTGTGTTACCATTCGTTGATTTTACAAATGAGGACTTAACAGTTAACTACCTAAATTCTAGAATTTAAAAAAAATTAAAATTAAAAAAAGTTTAGGAGTATATCGTACATTTTCAATAACCCCCCAAATGTAAGACTATCAATATACAACTTTTTGCGGGGCTATTTTAGAGGAATACAAGTAAAACATTTTGAGGACAAGGAAAGTCACATACCCAGTCTATCATGGTCTGTCCGATGTTGTCTATTTTGCCGTCTGCCCTCCGTGCAGCTTCTAGCCTCACTACCAAGTCTGGACACAGCAACACAGCAAGAGGATTACATATCATGGTTACCTGTTGTAGCAATTATTATAATTTATATCCACTAAGGCTAAAAATGATGGCCTTAAAAGATGAAGGGATAATTTCTTGCTTAAAACATTGAAAGATGAAGGTTTCTCTATCACATATACCGGTAGGAGGCCATATCATAACAGAGGAAATCTTGGGACTAACTTTTAGTTATCGTGCATGTATTAAATGTTAGTGACTGCTAACATGTTAGACTCACCTTGGTGGATAGGTTGGAGAGACTGCATGGTGCCAAAGATGATGTTGAGTTCCTCATCAGACATGATTTTGAAGACACGCATTGCTTCATAGTATGTCTGAGTATATAAACAATGTGGTGATTAGCACATAAACATACATGTACTGGTAATTACTTCCAAAAAGCAAACCTAGCTAAGTTGATTTCTGCAGTTTTGAAATTCAGCATTGCATCTTTGCAGTCATGAGGTGATATCTGGTTCGGCTTTTGGAAAATCAAACAAAACTAGTGTATTAGCCTCCAAGTATTGAAAGCAACATGAAAACAACAAAAACTGTGGGTCCTCTCACCTTCTTAACCATCTGTAGATCTGAGACCATGTCCTTCTCTCCCTGGTACAGCTCAAACATGGCCTGACAAGTGAATACAGGAAAAACATGTGGCGTAAGTCTTTAAATGACTGTACAACGGAAACCCAAAACAAGTCCAAAAGAACTATTTCAGCATTTCCTTGATCCTAAGTTGCAAGTTAGACGCATAATCCATACCATACTGTTCAGGGTTGGACAAGTTTTCTAAAATTGACTTGTCCTATCGGGCAAGTACTTAAAAAATTTACTTGCCCAAACCAACTTTTCACTTGCCTGAAATCTAAATGACATTTTTCTATGTATATTCATGGCCTTCAATGGAATTTTTGTTATTGGCTCTATTTTCTGTGTTAATCAATGCTTGATGCCATGACTTTGAAAAGTAGCAAGTACATCAAAATCTCACTCAATGGAGAAAAGCTAACTTGTCCGATTGGCATTTTCACTTGCCCGGGACTATAGGGCTAGTGGACTTGTTTATCCCTGCTGTTGTAGACTTGTAGTTCTAACCATAACGTTGATAAGAATAACTCTCACCTCCTGGTGTCGGACCTGCTGCTTAGTCAGCACCTCGTTGCGGATGTTCTTGGCGTACACGTCGCTCCACAGCAGGCTCTCCCGGCGCTTGGTAGGTGTGGGAGCGATGTGGTACGGCTTGATCGCGGTCATTGGAGACTCGTCCGTGCTCTTTCTGAAGCTGAGTGACCTCTGTACAAGATGTTTCAATACAACTTAATTCAAACGTTGTTTCATTAAAAGCATGATTTAATGAAAAAAATTCTCACACAAAAATGCTATATTTTGTCTTATAGCACAAATAGGCTGTAAGACATATTTTCTGTACTAATGAAATATCACAAGTAGCTAGTAGTGATAAGCATGCACAGTTGGAATGTAACCGTAAGCGACAGTTGTGTGTACCAGATGGAAAATAGAAATACTACAGTTTCATTTGGGTGTCACATGTAATTATTCCCTGTGACTGAATCGGCAGCTAGATAGACTGGTAAGTGTTATACATGCTAAGATGTCCTTCTAATTGGGTATGTCATGAACAAGTCAGACAAAGGGCAACGTTTAATTTCAAATCAGTGTTAAGCCTTGAAATATTAGACTTTTTCATTATCCAGGGACTCTAATAACCTTCCATACTTTCTGAGTTGTCACAAGTTGTCAGTGATCCTTCAGATATAGCAGTTTGGTTGATATGTACTTATTGAGCCATCACATGTTGCACTAGCCATCTGGCTGGTCTACGTGCGGTATGTGAGGTAGACCTCAGCTGGATTGCTCAATACCATTCTTGCATTAAGCAATTGGTCTATGTAATCATGGCATCAATTTCAAGAGGAAACATTTACCAAATCAATTTTGAAAATGAAAGGTAACACATTAACCATATTTTTTTGTAAATCTAACTTACTTATTCTAACTCTGGCAGTCTTTTCTTAGTCGACCATAAATTAAGAGGGAATTAAAGTTGCAAAAGTTAATCGTCACTGCGGATCCATAATTACAATAAGACCATTCATAGTAGTAGAATCCTTACATTGACATCATGTTATCATGATCAAAGCCTTTGCTACATACCTGCAGTGTCTGTCCAATCTTCTTAACAGGTTTGACCGGGGACAGCATGGATGCCAGTGAGGAGATCCTGGACAGTCCTCGTGTACGCTTGTGACTGGGCTCCTGAAAGTAGAGGGCTCTTATAAGCTACATGCTGGACACTTCCACATGGTACCCAGGAAAGGATCTATAAAAAGATTAGCTAGAACGTAGAAGTACAATGGTAGACATGCGTGCCCTTGGTACTGGGTTGCTGAGAGTGCCAACTGCATGCAGGTTGATTCTGTCACTTCCAGGAATCCAGGAAAAGAGATCTAGACTAGGCAGAATATGCTCATGTACTGAAAAGTACAAGGAGAAAACCAGCAACTTGCATACAAGAAAATTCTGTCACTTCCGCTAAGCTCAAGTAAAGGAAATCTATAGTAAGTCTAGATCTATTGTGTCACTATTACCCCGTCCCGAATAAGACCTGTATGTTGAGAAATTTGTGACACAGTCCATTTTGAAACAAGAACAAACTAAGACTAAAGTAAAGGGGATCAACAGCTGGACCATATGCTTGATGGGACTGATGTCATCGATGTAAATGGTTTCCATCCCTTGCAAAGATACTTACCACAAAAAACTTCAAGTCCAACAAATATGCCAAGAAAGCTTAGCCACTACAGTACTTTTAAAAAATGAGATGAAGTAGATGGAGTCATTTGACATTTCCACCCAAGGTCTGGGAAGCAAAGGGCTCTGAGACTGACATTTATACATGTACTTAACATGTTGCAATAGCTTTCAGTGGCTTCTGAGAAGGAATCAATTTTGGCATCATACTACTAGTAGGGAAATAAACCATATCCGACCCACTCTTGATTCCAAAGTTATGTTCTAGTGATCAACACTCAGAAGCAGTACCAAACTGTCCTAAGCTATCTGCAGCATATTGTACGATTCCTTATTGAGTGCAGCGTATACATGCCATGGTCTTCGGTAAGAATTTTCCTCGACCCATCTGATCATCTCTAAAAATGCGAGAAACAGAATTTGATGTCAGTCCAGCTGAACAATAAAGCAAACATGCAAGTCTGCCCTGTATCAGGAAGCTGCTTAAGCCCAGATACCTGTAACAGGAGTCCATTCTCTGGCACAACCTGCAATACAACATTGAACTTGGTTCTAAAACTGGGACCAGGCTGCCGCCCACTTGTGCGACACATACTGCACTGTACACCGCCCTTCAGGAACTAACAAGAGCCAGGCTTGTACACTGGAAACAGTTGGGGCAACTGTGGTGTGCATGACGTTCAGCCTTGGACATTCAGCCAATAGTCTTGCAGCAGTATCTCAGAACCAAGGAGGAGTTGACAGAGAAAAAGCACAGTAACCTAAGAAATGTGCTGCTTGACAGTTTTCTCAGCAATCATGGGAGTAGTTTACTGAATCCAGGCATGCTGATAAAAAAAAGTAATATAGCCATGCTTTTCCTAGTTTTTTGATAGCTCAGAATGAAGGCATTTTATTTCTAATCCAAGGCCAAGTCATGGCCAAGTCATTGCTGTCTTTGTGAATCTATGAACTTACCGTGAGTTTAAACTTAAAGACAGCACCAGCACGATCCCATATTACCTGTCTACAATTCTACCAGCAAAATAATGTGGATTAAAACAACTGTGAAATGAGATTAGAAGTGCTTCAATTTGACCTTAACCTGGGATTAGTTGTGCATGGCTGTTTTAGACTGAGATACATGCACAGACATTCAAGCTCTTTATGTATTGTGTAATATAATGTGATTTCAAAAAGCCCCTCAAATATTGGGTACATGCATTTATCTAGGGTTGTATGTTGATATTGTTAATGAAAAGGTGGAAGGGACATTGATAAAATGGGTGCTTTGTCACATGCAGCTGACATCCAGGATTAGAGGTTACTGGGGACATGCAGAATGATAATGAATGATGGACATACTTCACGGGCCTTGTGGCTCACCTTCATGTCCAGGCTGCACACGCTCAGACTGTCCTCGTCCTTTCCACGCTTCCGCTTTCGCTGGGGGGAAATCACAACTTATACTGTCAACATGGGCATTACAGTGTTCTCTTTTAGCTTTAACTTTTGTTATCAGAAGTTAACTATAAAAGCCCTTCAGGTTTTTTTTTTAATTGAAACATTTCCTTGTTCTAAAAACATAACAACATTGCTTTTGAGAAACCCCCTGTTTTGATGCGAAATGCGTTGAACAAATCTTTAAAAAGTTGAACAAATTTGGTGCCCTTGAACAAAAAGTGTTGCAACAGTTACGTTCCAACGTCCGAATCAGGTATTCGAACATTCGATGGCGCCGCAATCGGCCCGCTCGAAACAGTTCGATTTATTCGAATGGAGCCTGTGTGATATGCCTTTCGAACCTGTGCGATACGGAAGTTATGGCCCAGTCCGGAACACCCATGTCGACCGTTTTCGCGTCACAGGTATGACATAAATATCAAATATCAGTTAGCTTTGCACAGTATATCAAACGACCTCATAAAATACTAAAGTATAGTATTGGCTGGGAAAAAGTTCAAAAACATACCGGAATGTCTGGAGCTGGACTCGGGGTCAAGAAGGAGGAACTTGACCTGGAGCGTCTGCGAAGGCTAGGCCTGCGGAATGGAGAAGATCACTCATGTTCAAATCAAAGGTAGTGTTTCTGATGGCAAAATTGTTCACAAGTACGATATGAAAAGTTATAACAAACTGTAGATGTACTGTGATGGATTAGATCTCTATAGACAACCATTGAATTTATGTAAAAGCGTTGTTTTATAATGTTTTTGCAATAAGAAAACTGCTGCTTGTATCTATCTTTTACTTTCCAATGGATTAGGCCTTGGAAAAAAAATGCTGTGTTTCCTGTTTCCCTACCTACCCTAAAAAAACCTGCCGACCCTAGACTTTTTTTTTGGGTGGGCAGTGGAGTCACATAGCTTCCAGTTAGAATTTTTATTCAGCCTGCTTCCTATTGAACTTTGAAGTAAAACACTGCTTGTCCCATCTAATGAAGGATAAATGTATCTATCATGCACAAAATTAAAGTTTGACATTGAAAGACAAGTGTCATTATGTATTTCAGTTTACTTTGTTCAACTGTATTGTAATATGTATGATATCAGTAGAATTTTGGCCATCCTAAAAAAAAATACAAAATAAAAAAAAGATAATCCCTACCTACCGACCCTAATTTTTTCAGGGCTGAAACAGGAAACACAACATTTTTTTTTCCTAGGCCTTATAAAGCTAATCAAGGAACTGTCAAGCTCTGGTGTCCTAAATTGGTGTTCTGAGTTTGTTTAGCAAGTGTGCTAAGTTGTAACCATGATAGTTGTGTTTGACCGCCTTTGTTTCCGTGAGCGGTGGGACCTGGTGTTGAGAACCTTGTACAAACACAGCCCATTCACCAGGTCACTTCTCATCTTGTCCAGCAACATAAGCTCGGGTGACAATAGCCTTCAGGTGAAGACTATTTGGACATGAGAAAGTGTGAAGAGCTTTCGTGTGCAATAGTCAATAAAGGAAACAATGGGGACGCCATTGTTTAGGGATGATATCCGGGTTCTGTACCAACAGCTGCAACAGAAAGTGTGGTATCTAAGAGGATTTCTCATGACCATTCACTACTATTTAGTACCACTTCTCCCTTGTAATACAACAATTTTAGAAGGTTGTGGTACTTTACTCTTTAGCCTGCACATGTAGCAGAGTCTATGATATCATAAATGATAGCCTGACCGTTGAGAGTCAGACATAAATTATTTGTCTATTTTTGTCTCGAGCTCCAGAAAAAAATATAATTTTTCAACACATCAAGCTTACATCGCGATTCTGGGTGGGAATCCATGGGATCAGATTGCTTCACTCACAAATACTTGCACAAAATTTTGAGTTCAAAACAGTGAAAACAATACAACACAATTTATAGAGGGTTCTGTCAAAAATTGACAAGGTAAATGAGGTGTGCCGCAGGACAAAAAGACATGGCGAGCACACAAAAGCGTCCACGCGTCTCTCTTCAGAATATGTCACAAAACAAACTCCAACTGAAACCCGGCAGTCCTGTCTCTGTCCACCTACCTTCTACCTAGCAGCGGTTCCTTGAACATGTGTGATTGCACGAATTCCTGGCTTTCTCAAGAGGGCTACCTTGATCAGATTTTCATCGCAAACGGCTGCGCCTAATTTCTTGTTTCAAAAATTGGCTCCTGATTTGGTATGCGTGACATGTAGCATACATTTCTCGCCCTCCACCAATGGAAAAACCACAAAACAATGACGTGAGATCACTTACCGCCCATTCTGATCTCCGGGCGTTGACGTAGACAGAAAGCTGCCGTTCCTGGGGTCTTCAGACATGTCAAGATTGCAGATAATTTCCAGTTATTGGTGAAAGAAAACAGAGGTCTATTCAAGAACCCTTCCCCTGAGGGCGATTCTTTACTTGTCTGTTTGTTGTTCATCCACTTCAAAAATGGCGGTCCAACGGTGCTTTGGGCTGACCAATCACAGCGCAGAAACTCAACTCTCGTGGCCAGGATCTAGTTACACCGGAGAGAACAAGTCAAACGTTTGCCTAATATGATAATGATATGTGTGTCATTATGTGCTGAATATTACAGACTGATCAATTGGAACATTTTCATTAGGAGTCAACGCGAATTTGGGCCCAAAATTATTTAAGACTAATGTTTGTCGTTATAGGTCTCGTTCCCATGTAGTCAGTTCTCGTGAATTTCTGCGAGAGTGTGCGAGTAAAGCAGGGTCTATCTACAGTCTCGGCGGAGCTCAGAGATTACAGTACAGCAGCGACCTCTGGCGATAGGGATGTGTTACATTTCTCCGCGGAGTCAATGAGAACATGCCGCGAGGATTCTATATCTTATCACCATCTAAGATAATTTTCTTTTTCCAATCCCCAATCAATCAGCGACAACCACACTCCGAGGTTCACAAATTCCAACGACTATCTCTCCTATTTAATAGCGAGCATGTCACTGAGCTATCTCCCGGCGAAGTCTATGGGCGGACCGGGTGTCGAATTTTACGAAGAAAGTTCCGCATTTGGTCATGAGTTTCGTTGCTGGTATCAAGTTACCTGTGCCACACCTTTGCTATTCCGGTATGCATGAACTGAAGATCAGTGGCACTAGGGGACTAGAAGGGAGACATTCCTTACTAGTAGTACTTCAATGACCCTTCCACTAGTCACATTGCCTTCGTTGGACCAAGGACGACAGGCCGCCTACCGTAGTACGTGACCAGCAGCCGGGCCGTTGAGAGCTTAAATGTAAACACAAACTTTGATCGCCTGGAGCGACACTGAGTCGGACAGGTAAGACTTGAAGCCCGGCGGCCATTTTATAGCGACGCTCTTTGTCCCGTGAGAAAACTTGGTTAACGCCACACTGAAATCGTAGATCACCGTACAACCTCACGGTGACGCAGTAGATATCACCAAAGCTACCTGACTACGACGGTCACTGAACCAAGACGTCATGCCAGGTGTGTGCACGAGGGGCCCAGGCTAAAAGAAATGGACGACTGAGTTCGTAACTGTGTGATCGGATGCCGTGTAAAGGCCTAGCGCTGAACACGTTCCCGTGCCGTCCGCCCATGGTGTGTTCGTTAACAGGTGTCATGGGAATGGCTTTGCAGGTATACCTTGACTCAAGTTGGAACCGTGAAGATAAGTTCTAAGTCGCGCCACAAAAAACAGCAAAACACATCGCTAAGCTGACCTAATAGATATAACTTGCAGGGGTGACATTCAACATGATGTTGCTTTGGAGGACTCCAGTGTTGCTTCTTCTGTTGCTGTGCTTGGCTTCACAACGAAGCGAAGGGGCCCGGGCACAGAGGAAAAGAAAGAAATCGAACAGACTTGAGACGAGAGACATGGACTGCTCTTGGAACTGCTCTCAGCAGGTAAGGAATGTAATTAAGGCATTTTAAACCATCATCATATTATAAAACATTATAAACCATACTATTACAAACAAAATAAACAACGGAAAAGATGCACCTTGAACAAGTATATTGACCGGCCGACCGAAAACCTGATAAAAAGAACCTAAAACGTGACTTTCCCCCTAATGTAATGCCCTTGACACTGATGTGTATGTTACCATCGTAACGACACCGGAACGTGTTCTTTGTAACACCCGGATGAAATAAAGTTGGTGGGAGATAAGGTGAGTGCTAAAGATTACCAGTAGACCGAGCTACTAGTAGTATTTCAGGTGCATCCGGATATAGAAGATGGCCATAAAATTATTTATTGTTCAAAATCTTAACCGACCTGTCAGATATAAGCTGACCTGACGAGGAAGTTGGGTATGACCCAGAGCCCTCTTTTGTTTAGCGTAAAGAAATTAATACTCCGTGGGTGAGCCTTTTATTTTCTTAGCCGAGGCTTTAAACCCAGCAAAGGTCCCAACTTTGCAAGCTTGAACGCACCACGCATGAAGAAAACCTGTCGTCCGACTGAAAAGCTGTCTGTACTGGATTAGAATAAAAAGACAGTCCAAAATGGTGCGTGGGTATTTTCAGTACCACCAGGATGACTCAATTCCAGTCCTTTGTCTCGTATTTAACACTGTGTTTGCATATGAAGATATCACTCTTAGTTCACAAGCATGGTTGCACATGGGACGAATGTGAAAGTTTCAGCGACATATTTACAGAATGCCAATGCCACTAGTCATATGACCCCGGTTGACTCTATAAACAACTTCATCTTCTACCCGGGCCTATGGACTTCCACGAAAAGCGTAAGGCTTCCCAAGAAGCCCTCGGTTGGGGACAAGCGACCTGACAATGACATGGCGACCCTGCGTTTGTGTGTGGTGTGTAAAGTTACATGTACCGTACTCGTACGTACATTCGTGAAAGAATGTTCATTGCGCTGTATGTACGCGTGCTGCAGGCTATTTGTCACGACTGGCGATTAGTCCAATGAACGAGGTTTAAATTTACGAGTTGAATAGTAGGCTATGAGTTGACCGTAGGTCATGGGAAAAGCAATATGCCCCGGGCAATCTTCATTGTGTAAACGTTACACCTGAACGTATTCAATTGCAGGATCTTAAGTGAGGTGCGTGTGCGTGTGGGCAATGTTGGAATTATTTGATAACATAATTTGACTTTACTGTTTTAATTTTCGAGCCACTGGCGCTATTGCTACTTACGTTACTTATCCGGGTTCAAGATATGGTTCAGAAGACACGTTGTAACGTTAATGATGAAATAAATTGCGACGAAATGAGTCAGAAAGGACCGGGCAAATAAGGGGGAGTCCCTAAATTCTCCCGACTGAATTAAATTGTGTATATGATTCGAGTGGTTCATAGGATGACATGCTTTTCACCACGACAATATCCGTCAAGTGGTTGACTTATTGCTGTAATTTTGATATGCAACATTGTGTTATTCCCTAGAGACAACGGAATCTATGTTAGTGACAGGGCTGCAAATGTGGAGTGACACCATATGTTACCAACATCGTTAATAATTCAAATACCGGGCAACTGTGGCATTGCCGGGACAAGGACACATAATATACATATATACACCAAGAATTACCGACTTCATAATGTGCATTTTGCCTTCAAATGTGAGTGGGAGGTATTGTGGCTGAAAATAAGTTGGAGGATTGTTCCATACGTTGACACACATGGCAATCAAGGTAGACAGACAGTAGAAATAGAACAAGCGCTAACAAGGCGTTGTAAACCAGCTCCTATAACCAGGGGTTAAGACAATGCCTCATTGTTTAAACAACAGACAGGTGTTTGAGGCATTTGTACCATTCAGACCATGGCGAAATGCCAGATCACAAGATGACATGTAAGAGGATCAGCTCGGAATGTCGTAGAGCCTGCCGATCGACTACCTTTCATCACAACGGCACCCATTCGTGCATAACATGTGTCAGAAATGTAATAGAAACAAAACAGGCATTGACCATGACGTCTCGGCGCGTCGAGTTATTGACCGTGATGGCTTGGTACACGGTGTTTGTCGCTGTCAAGCACGATATCAAAGATAGGATCTTGACTTAATGGTGTTGTAGCTTTACATAGACAGGCGCCCAACCGTGTTTTGTATGTTTTCTTCTTAGTTCATACACTAGAAACTGTTGTCTTAACATCCTTTTTTGAAGCAAGCACACCTTTATCTTTGATCAGCGAGTGTGACGACGCAAGGCGTTTCACTTTTGGCAGATTCGAAGAGAGAAGCTCATTGGTTGAACATTTGATGCGTCATTTTGTTCCCATCAGTAATGGTCAAGTTTGGCAGAACGTTGTGTTCTGTGCTTCTTCATTACCATAAAACTCTAAAAGCCCTCCCACCGCGGGTTTTGTTCCCCGTTTGTACGCACACAACACTGCACAAAGAATAGTTCAAGTGCAGGGCATCGTCTCGTCAGTATTCAGTACCAAATACCAAAGCGAGCCACAGCATGATACGGCTGGTACCCATGTTGTTTACCATGTAGCAATAACATCTGAGAGCTGTAGAGTCTAGAGGGGTGGTCGGGACTTCTAGAAAGTAAAGACAGGTACGATGATTATGTAGAAGAGAGATAACAATGGAAATTTAAAAAAAAAGAGAGAGGGAAACGGTCTTGAAATGTTGCTGACGACTAATGTTACTTTAGTACAGTAGGCATTGACCCCGTGGACGTGTCATGTACATAAATCAACAGATACAACACAAAGGAGACCGAGTAAGTAAATAGAGCTGTACATGTTCAGTATTGTACATTGCACTCACGCAAGCGGGTACATTGTATGCCTTATTTTGAAGACATAACGTTTTGTCTGGAACGGAAACTGAAATAATGCATCCCATACCGAATGACAAGGCGTAGATCTTTAAAAGTGACATCGTATGAATTGCTTAGGCGTGTCAAGTTCATTCTGTATTGTTGGTGACGTGACATACTCAGGGCAAAGATACTAAAAACAACTTTCTACAGCTTGATCCCAAACAAGTTTATACTAGTATTATTACAGTTAGAGTTAAGACAATGATACACAAATAGTAATTTTTGGAAAGTACATATTAATTAGTCCTCGAACCAAATTGATGACAATGCCCAACAGACATTAGCAGTATCATTCTACGTCGTACGTAGTGATGTTGATATCGTTATCGGTCGAATTGTGAACAGAATGGACAGTTTTCGTTCAAGTGAGTGGCCTTGTAAACAAGTCAGGGAGTCACACGAGCTCTGCGTTGTTTACAGAAAGAAGGATCTAGGAGCATACCAACCGTGTCCAAACCTCCTCCGCCGCCGCGCAGTTATCTTACTCGGGATGTTTGACTTTGAAACTCAAACACCTTTACGTGCCTAACTTGGGCTGTGGAGGCTCAGGCTGGCCATAGCTGTAGGTATACGGTTTACTATCTGGAGAATAGCCATCTAGTCTGGTTACCAAACCCCAGCCCGATCTCAAGTATCTATCTACCCAACACGAAAGATATTTGAGGTTGGGGTGTGGTGTCCAGGCTAATAGCCATCTTGCATTGAATTATCCTTAAAAACCAACAATATAGCCTTTCGTACTGTAAGAATATGAAAGATGTTTGTTCGTTGATATATATCTACAATCAAACAAAATATATATCATTGAAAATAAAACTACAGTTCACTAACACTTTGTGCTCTTGTGTTTTCCAGGGTCTTCCCTGCCGTGTTAAGAAAGGTATGTATGACGTAACTATTCTGCTGGTCTCTTATAACTCATAGTACGTCTTGTGATCATCTTGTAAAGTTTTGTGAACTTTGAAATTCAGAAAGCTTATCAATAACTTTTTTGTCCAATGAGAAGACTTGTATCTCAAGTGTCATGCCGAAATATAATGTTAATAATTGTTATGTACCGAGTAACTGAGAATACTGTACGATATGCTTGAGTTGATTGATGCAGCAGCCTTGAAAAGGTTGAAGCTGTGTGAAGTTGTCATGTATATAAGATGTCTTCCCCCTGCAGAATGCGGCTGGTGGTGTAACGCGTACAACAACACCCATTGTCCCGAAACGCCCGCTAAACCGGTCCTACACGGACGCGGAGCCGAGCCATTCGTGTTCCAGTCAGGCGATGGCGAATCAGCCAAGTACCACCTCGGCCTCAACGTTACATGGGAACCGCCGGACGATGGTAGGTGTTTGTGAGTGAGTGAGTGTGAGTGAGTGAGTGAGTGAGTGAGTGAGTGAGTGAGTGTGTGTGAGTGAGTGAGTGAGTGAGTGAGTGAGTGAGTGAGTGGATGAGCGAGTGAACGTATGTATGAGTGACAGCCATTGTGCACCGCAGTGAGTGAATGAGCAAGCGCACTAAAACTAAAAGAGAATAACGTATGAGCTGCGTAGCGTCAGATCTTACGTATGTTGCCATTCTTTTCTTTCCAGGTTCTATAGTGTTTGTGCGTGGATTCCAGGTCCATGTCATGAGCATGAACGCTAAAGACATCGGCTGGACAGACTGTGTAACGTTAAACATCACGGGTGCAAAGTTGTCCATGGCAGACCCAAAGGTACTGACTGAGCCTGCCACGATAGGATGTCGACATTCTCAAATTTTGGAAAGAACATCTTTAGAAACATAACCTGTACCTATAAATCATTTATTGAATTTAATGTCGATGTTAACTTGAAAAAAAAAACTTTTTGATGTCGATAAACGATCAAAAATGGTTTTGGTTTATCTTTTATTATCAAGTACAACATGAACGCATATTTCTTCTTTTCATACACATTTGTAACTTGGTTTGCCGTGAAATATAGTTTTATCGTTGTTTTGTTTTTCACGACTTCGTAGCCTGAATGTGCAATTATAGAAGAATATAATCTTTATGTTTTCTATAACTATTCCGTGTCCGCTACGGTGCTTTATTATATGATCTTTAATCTTTATGGTACGTTTTCTTTGTTACAGAGAGTGTTTTACTTCAACTGTTTCGAAAGTGAGCCTGGCATTCCCAAAAGATTCCTGCCTGGTGAGAAATACCACATAGTCCTGTACAGCAAGCCGGAGCAGGGACCACGGCATATGGACCAAAACGTCTCAGTGGACATTACGATGCCAGGTATGTCATATAGTTTTTAACATATAGTCTCCATAGCAGGGGGCCTTTTTCCGTCTTTTTTTTTTGCTTATAAAGCTTGGCCATTGGACAATGGTCAAGCGACCCAGTACAAAAAGACGGCCAGGGAAAGTGTATTATGAGCCCCCCCCCCCCCAAAAAAAAAGACGGAAAAAGGCACCAGAAAATCTGCCATGGATGCTAGTAACATGCTAGGGACTACGCGGATGTGTGTTATTGTCAGACATGCTGTTCTCTATAACATACGTTATGATGCACCGGTAACGTTAAAGGTTATCCTTGTGTGTGTTTTTTATGATTAATGACTCTCGGTGGAAATCTAAGATGTCATATATATGGCCTCTTACTCAACCTGGTTACTATAACAACAAACATCTTTGTTGTACAATCTCGTCAGATTGCAATGCTCGTGGCATGGAAGACGTGGAAGAGTGCAAAGGTGAGTTGGTTGTTCTTTTTTTAATGTTCTGGGCAATGTTGTATATACGGCTCCGTGCACTGTGTATCTACATCTGTAATAAGATAACTACTAAGTATACTGTGAAAATCAGTACATGTATATCGGAAGTACTTTCTTTGTTGATGACATCCATCCAAAATGGTGGTGCTTTATGCAAGTGCAAGTTACAAAAAAGGCATGCGTTATATTGTACACCTCAATATTACCTACATTCTCTATTATGTCAGACCCAGAGCATTGGAAACCAGCGTATATCAACGTTTCTACGGAAGACAGCACCGTGAACGTGACCTTTGAGCCGGCCCCACTGACTTATACCATTGACGGTTATTTTGTCTGGCTTGAGCCCGTTAAAGACGGTCAAGAGATGTATCAAGAGACGAAAGTGGTATGTCTGTCTGCTTAAGACTACTTACTAGATAAGGATAATCTAAAGACGAGATTTGTAGGAACTTCGATTTTCACCGTTCGAACACAGGGTAAAAGCTAACGTCTTTATTATGCTTCTTTACAGAACAATTGTTCGTTTCCAGGCGTCCCGGATGGAACATATAAAGTCAAACTAAGGGTAAGACAGCTTACTTTTAAACGTTAAGTCGATAGCAAGCCCTGTACATGAGAAGACATATACGTTTGATGTAATTTTGCCGGATATTTCACTAGCGACAGATACAAAACGCACGGTGTTGCATAATGAATGTACATTGTATATGTTAAACTTAGGTTTCCGGGCTTTGGTTTCACTTGTGAGGTACATAACACGTGCATATGCATGTTTTTCTACACAGTTGAAGATGCGAGATTGTGACTGTTATGACTTATTGTCATTACCATTTACCGTAAAAGGTTAGTGAATATTATTTTTTCTTCATTTTATACATTGACCACTCTATAATTGCTTTTAACCACAGAAGTCGAGGAGAACTACCACTACCAGTTTCATGTAGTCAGTTATCATAACTTGAAAATTTAATGCGACGAATCTCAAAAGTGTAAAATTGAAAGTAAGAATCTGACACATGTTGCAACAATGTAAGGTTCGCCCATTAGTTGCAAGCCATGTTGCAACAATGTAAGGTTTCACCCATTCGTTGCAAGCCACATACTAGTATAGCATTCAGAATATGCGTGATTTTGCTGTAATAATATTATTTTGTTAGGACCAACGACTCCCCCCTCTGAAGTCGACTTCACCCAGCTGTTGGTAGCGATTGGCGGTAGCTTTGCAGGCGTGCTAGTCACGGGAGTTCTAGTGTTCCTCATGTGGAGACGAGCGAAGCTCCAAACAGGCAAGTAGAGCATTATCCAGTATAACTGAGTTAACCTAGGTTGTTCTACGAATCATCACAACCTTATACGATGACAATGAAGAATTCCGTGTGTAAACATTTTTCATATTCATAATTATTGGCGCGAGGTTAGAAGCTGCTGCTGAAGTTCCATATTTTCTGGCAAGAATGTGTAATGTAGTGCTCACAAATGTTTTAACATACGCATATACAGGCACATGTACCCCAGAAGACGGTGCCCGACCAGACGGCAGCAGTGCAGTAGCAATCAACAATGTAAGACCTGGTGACGTTGACGATGATGACTCTAGCTCTACGGTGGCGTTACTTCAGGACAGACGTAAGTCTGACTGGTTAATAATATAATGTCAACTAGAGTTCGTCGACCTCATACCTCCATGAAAATTTAGAGCTTTCGTAAATTTCATGCAATTGACTAAGACATTAACATAATCTATGCATGGTATTGTTCATCATTGACAAACATACACATGTCACAATTATAAAATTCCCATTATTAATCATAAAGCGGTTTTGCAATTTTTACATAAATTATGCAAATAAGTTCCTCATTACCATATTTGGTATCTGCTTATATTCCACCTATCATAATTAACATGTGTTACATTTAATGAAGTCCAGTTATTGCAAACAATGGAATTATACGATTTCCTCATTAATTATGCAAATTAAGTCCTCACTTGCATAACATGTATATCATTATGAACATCTTTGCCTAAGGTACTCGCATGCCTAATATGATACCAATCCGTCAATCCTTTCTGCAGTTATCCTCTTTGGAATGTCTTGACAAAAACGCCCCTGCAGTTCCCAAATTAAATGTTAGGGGGCTGAAACTTTCCCCACTTTGTCATGACACTAAAAGCTACTTACAAACAACGCGTGTTGAATATGCTACACCTTAACTAACAGGCCCTCGGCTTGTTGCTGACCATGGTGCTAAGTAGCTATCAATGGGCAGGCTACAGCTGATCATATTCCATCTGATGACGGCGATGCAAAATGCGATATCCCGTGTTCTGACATGCATTTTCTAAGTCCCGATTTGATAAACTTCATCATGGCTTCATTTACACAATCCCCGGTCGCACTATACAAAGCATACATGTACGAAGGAGGAGCATTGATGCGCGCAGCAGATTCACACAAATCTCCATCCCAAACCTCAGCTCCGGCAACCAACTTCTCCGTCATGCCCGTTCTTCTCATCTACTCCCATGACCACCGGCTCCACGAGGCCACAGTGCGCGCCTTCGCCGCCTTCTTACGTCAGCAGTGCGGGTGTGACGTCACCCTGGACGACTACTGCATGGAGTCGATCGCCAGAAGAGGAAAGATACCGTGGCTGTGTCAGCAGATCAAGAAAGCTAAACGTGTAAGTTCAGCTTTGACGGCTTAGTATGAAGGCCATATATATGCATCATCATAGCTTGAGTCATCAAGTTGTAGTTGTAATCAGAGAATACATCAGAATCATCTAACAATTGCAATTGCAGCAAAATCTACGGTTAGCTGATGTTAGAAATGATTTTTATACTCCGTTTTCAAATCATTTTCTAAGGTCATCTTGGTGTGCTCCGAGGGCACCAAGCGCATCTGGAAGGACATCGAGAACGCCGAGCCTTGGCCCCAGCCCCCTCACCCCCTTCCCTGTGGAGACATGGTACGGCCCGCCATCCACCTCGTCACAGCGGAGTTCTACAAATCCAGTACCTTCGACAAGTACATCACGGCGTACTTCAGCTACTCCAGCGAACAGGACGTGCCTAGTGCACTCAACGTCGGAAACAACTACATGTACGCAATACATTTTATATTTACTTATAGGACTGCATGTACGCGATACATTTCACAATCATTGGACTGAGAGGCATTTAGGCGTCCCGTGTGAATGCATCACCGACTTTTTTTCTTGATCATTCATGCAGAATGAACACAATGTGCTTCTTTAAATGAATACCTTGGGGATAATGTTAAGTCTCTCTAAGCGGGTTAAGTAACAATCAAGAAACAGATGTTTCATTGTAAAGTGACACTGATATTTTTCGCGACCGAGGAACAATAGTCAGCCGGCTAGGTAAACAAAGAGTAACGCCCAACGTCCACTTTCATTGAAATGTTGTAGCACAAAGAAACTCTTCTCTGTCCTTTGTTACAGGTTGATGAAGCACTTTGAGGAACTTTACTTCCACCTGCTGAGGTGGACCCACCGCCCCGCCAGACCTGACATCACCATGCCGGAGTTAGGGGAGGACCAGTACCACCTGTCGGAGGCCGGAGGGTATGTAGCTAATGTCTTGATGGAACTTACTCGCAATAGGTGGAAGGCTGTATTTATGTCTTTTTCATTCCGCTGAAGTAACATTAAGTTTTTCCCCCCAAAATAGAGTACTTTAGGTTCAAATCACCACAAATGATAGCAGTAGGGTCATATTTCCAAACCAGGGCCCGGTCGGGACGCTTTCGGGAACGAAATGGATGATACGTTGTATAAAATTTTTCACAAACGTCCCGGCCGGGCCCTGATTTTTAAATGTGACCCTACTACTATCATTTGTAGTGATTTGAACATGAAGTACTCTAATCCTAATTCAACAAAACAGATAACGTAAAACAATTGCATAACCTGTGTGTATTCCTTGACAAACACTTTGATGCTCATCCCGGCCGGCCCGGCTTGGAAATGTGGCCGTAGCATTACAGCGAGATGCTGACAATGTTTCATGATATCACGTTATCACGGCCATATAAATCCATCCCCTGTTTTGTTCGTGTGTTTATAAAGGGAACTAAAGCGGTGCATCGATGAGATGACGGCGTTCCAGGCTGCCCACCCGACGTGGTTCCAGGACTCGCAGGGCAGCAGTCAGGCATGTGGCGGGGGTGAGGACACCGGTGTCCAGCCACACAACGGCACTCCCAGTGATGTCCTAGACATTACGGGTCGTCATGATAACCACAGATTCGGTGGGCTTTACTATGGTTCTCAACCAGATGGTCAATGTCGCAATGATCATGACTATGACTATGACCCGAGTCCAGAGAGTTTGGTCTCTTCTTTCAACGTGTCGATGACTAACGAGTTGGGCATGCAGGTAAACGGTCATTTTCGTGGCCAGCCCATGATTGACCAGTCCATGGCTGGCATGAGACGAGACTTTTCAGACCTTGACGCCGTGTGTACCGTGCCCCCGCCACCTGTCAGGAACAGTGTAGACACCAGGATGGTAGTACCGAACGGCGGGGTCATGGAAGGTCACGCAAACCGCCGTGCGTCACCAGCTCGGGCTGTGGGCCATCAGACGATCCAATCGGGTGACACTTCGGACTATTCCGTAATACCGAACCTTGCTACCCCAAATCCGTTCATCTCTCCGAGTGTGGCTCTCCTTGCCAGACATGTCCAACAGGCTCAGGCAACTCAAGGAGGACAAGCAAGCGAGGATGAAGGACTAGGTACCCTTAATGTGTCACGAACGACAGACGTCTAAAACGGCCCAGTGCATTGAAATTTTCCCCACGTCTTTGTGTATAATAATGTGTCTCTATCTAATGTTTTACATTTCTAATCATTACTGCATTGTTATTGTAACATGCGCCATGCCGCTCGTCATTATAGATGAGTTTGCCAAAATTGCGGGTGGTTTGTTTGCACTACCGCAGCAATTCGTCGCGTCGACAAGTGTTTTCACAACCATCTATAATGAATACGCGGTCTCAAGGCGTGTGTATCTAATGTTAAGTGGGTAATTTTGTAAAAAGAGCAATAGTTTGCGCTTGAAGTGCTGTACATATATGCATTGGAGTGTTCAGATCGGAAGTTAGATACGAGTTTGATCCTGATCATAGTATATTGTATTTCATGATCAAACAGAATGGTCAGCCACATGCTTGACGTAAACGGTCCCGTTCCTAGTTTCAACACTATGTGTTTGTGAATAAAACGATCGCGCAATATGTGCATCCTGCCTAAAGTCTTTCAAAAGTACTAGATAACCGAATATGTATGAGTTTTAGACGTGCTTTTCCGAAACCCAGAAGAACATTTACCAAACGATTGAACTTTTTTGTCAGAGCTTGTGTTTGATGATACATGCTGTTGAGTAATAAGCATGTGTGTCCTTAATCGTACTGTCTAACTCGAAGATTTGTGTGTATAGTACACTGTATATACTTTTCTGAATCGTAGATAACTGCACAGAAGAATGTTGTTTTCTTGGATAGCCAAATGTCCTTCAAAGACCCAGTGTACCTAGGGTAACATATCTTATCTACAATTCGGTAAATGTCTTAGTGTGTACTTTTTTGCAATATAACCATGTATCACTGACAGATTCAATGGCAATATTAATAAAAGAAGAATACCAATTGCCTTTCAAAATATCCAGGACAATAAATCATATCTGGGAAGATGTGTATATTTTTCTCAATGTCTCGGCTTTGTTACGTTTTAGTGCCAATGTTTCACACTACTCATATTCAAACTCAAGACCACTTCCTTCAAATCTGTCTTTGAAGTGATTGTCGAACGCCTCGCTCTGTGGCTGTGTGAAGTTGTTCTTCCAGTCACCTACGACTCCTGGAAGGCAACAAAAGAACAACCTCACTTTTCAAACTACGAACTCAATCAAGAAACGAAATATAGTTCACTGTATTCTATACCAAAATACCAAGTGTAGTTTTGATAGTTGTGGTTACCCTTTCTCTTTATTTTGGCGAGTTTTTTCCCTGGCTCTATTGGCGTCTCAAAACTGCAAGACTTCACCACAAAATCCACGTCTTCATCGCTGAGCGGCTTGTTCAGGAACGCTGCTATGTCCTTTACTGACGAAAACGTTTTCTACAGAGTACAAATATGGCCATCGGTGCAAATCATGTCTGCATGGCGTCACAAACAATAACAAGTTTTTTTTTAATAGTTTTTTTTCTGAAACAAGTTGGAACTTGGAAGTGGCCTCCGATGATTGTTGGCATTAGCTACATTTCATGATTGTAAAAGTGCGTAACAAATAGACATATTTTTTAGCTCAAATAAAAAGCAAAATACATAAAAAGCATTGCTCTTTAGTAGGGCTTAACATCGAGTGTAGCATACAATGAATAATTTTCATAAAAGAAGACATTATTAACAGAGACAAAGTTGAAGGAGTTTCAGTACTTACCTTCCTGAGATCCTCGTACTTGATGAAGAGAAAATGGGGGTCGTCCTTCATCTTCCACCAGCCAAGCACGTGGTCGTAATAAGACCCTCGAGTAACTACAAATGTAAAGGAAGATGATGTACGGATGTTAAACTGTTATTCATTTAAGTTTTATCAAGTAAAGTTTTTTTCTATCAATTTCTAACAGTAATGCACAAGGAGCAAACTTTTATTCAGGCCGGTTTTAAAACAATGTTGGAGCACTTAAATCATGCCCTTTTGTTAAGTACAGTGCAATTCAGGCATCCAGTGGTTGCCCGTGAGGCTGTTGCATGTCGGTAAATTCTGTATACGGAATAAACCAGGCGTCAGATCTATCACAGTATTTGATACAGTAGGCGATCTAGCAATAGATCAACATTTAGTTCAAGGCTGGTCATTGTATGCTATTGGTTTTGTTCTGAAAGTAAATGGAACACAGAAAGGGACGGGATTTACCGTTTCCATCCAGGAAGTCTGCTTGAAACGTCTCCCAGGATTCAGGTGTTTTGAAGTAGTTGACGTTTTGGGACCAGAAATAGTAGGATGTACAAACGTCTTTGGGGTTTCTCATCAAAACCAACACTTTGATCTGAAACCAGTAAATGTGGATATTAAATTCACAATAACACAGGGTGTCCACATGCCAAACGCATCGTTGTTCTATTTTGGTGCCTAAGGAACTTAAACAAGAAATGCTTTTCAAAAAAGCTGACCGCGCCACCAACTAACATTGCGCAATGGCGCGGCCGGCCATGCCGCTCGAAAGTTGATACCGGGCAGTAAGCTACGCAAGCGCGGCAAAAACGTACATGTACCTTCTGGAAGGGACGGGCTAGTCCTGGAGGCGCCAGATCTCTGCTAAGAAACGTATGGATCAGCCTTGGAGAAGCGCACCCTGACAGTTCCGCGTGGCATGGCGGTCTACCTGGATACGTGTGCTCTAGGGCAAAGTCCACGTCGTCATCGCACCTTTCTCTCTTTTCATGCAGGATTTGGCGCACAATATTCCGCAGCCAATGGGTACCTTTCATTTTGCAACAAAAATAACTTAATTTGCTCATCGTAATAAAATCCATAGTACAAACAATGACCTACAAATATCACCAAAAAATGCAGTAACATACAAGATTTTCGTTTTCATTGTATCCACATTACATGTCAAGGCCATTCAAAGCAAGCACGAAAATATTTCAGATTCTATGTGTTGCAAATCAAAATAGACGCTGTATGATCACAGTTGTTATTGTTACTGATTAAAAAATTGCAACAAGAATGTATCCAATCAGATGGTATTTTTTTTTATTTACCCGGAGATGATATCCAGATAGTACATAAAGTTTTATCATGACCAAGCTCTGTTGGGAATTTACTGAAGTCACATTGAGGAAAAAGTTACCGGTCTTTAGGTATCCAATGGTCACCACGTCGCCATCTCTGAACTCAAAACTCTGCATGGCCTTTAGGTTGTCCTGGGTCACCAGACTTACAAACTGCCTGCCTTGATATTCAGTGTATGGTATGTCCGGGCCGGAGTTTAAGTAGTATGGCGACGTTGCCATCGTTGAACATCAAGAAGTTGAAGTCACAGTGAGTTAAAGTCAAACTAGTCGGGTCAACCTTTGTTCTGACTACGGTATTGATAATGGAACACAAGTTTGGTTATGTAACTTATGATCGGTAGTTTTTCGGTAGTTGCAGCTTTTTTAGTTTGTTAAACCTTGACCTCCACACGGGGACTGTCAACTGGTCAAAGTACAGGAAGGGTCATTCACCATTATACCTGACAGGACGGGGTCAGTTGAGGCCATGTGGTGGCATGTGAGGTATAAAGATGTCTCAGTGGGCGTCATGGCAGGAGGTTCCATGTCGGGTACCGCTCTATCAATGCGAGCAGGATCCTTCCAGTTCCAGGTCTGTGTGGATGAAACCAGACAAAACGATGCAGATAAACTTTAAATGTTTTGACAATGATAGGCGCCAGAATATTTCGCTGAAGTGAACAAACCAAAGAGTCAAAATCTCAGCGGCACCGGAATGAAGTAAACAAGAGAGACCCCATACCTCCTTCGGAGACCCCATACCTCCATGACGTATTTTGAGCTTTTGTAGATTTATTGTTTCATCCTGTCTCATTGAATATGCAAATAAATCTGTATTTAGCACAATCTTTTTAATTCATGATGGTATTTGTGAGCAAATAAATACATTATATGTGTAGAAGTCCGTAAATTTGGCAGATTTCCACGTATACATTTGGTGATAAATGATTTACAAAATCTGTACATAGTGGTGTACACTTTACCTACTTACAAGTAGGTGATTTCCATCATTACAACTATGAACTTATGGATGGTACTTTTATATCAATTATGCAAATTAGACTCGCATTTGCATAATTAGTATGCTTATGTTTCACCTTCCATAGATTATATACATCATGTGTATGAAAGACTTATTACAGATTTATCGAATGAATTATGTGAATTACGTCCTAATTTGCATCACCGTATACATGCTGTGCTTTCTAAACTATCTACATGGCTCGTTCTTTTTACAGCCTTCCAAAACATTTGCTTGGAGATTAACTACAAGTACTTATCACCTTAGGTTCCTCACAAAGGTCAGATCCCCACTGATCTACTCTTGCCAACATCTTGTCAGAACTTCCGGTTTAGGGGAAAGTCAGAGAGGGAACTTCCGGTTTACGCCCGGGCCAGCACGCGCGTGGTTTCCCCTCAGCTTCCCTGTTCTGCACGGACAACGTCATCCTTCCTGTTGACTCGAAAAAGAAACGGTGATTCCCCCGCCGTGAGTGTACAAAACTCGCGATCTCACGGCTGTTCACTATTTCAAAGGTATTTCCAGGTTGCGCAGGGAGTGCTACAGGGAGCCATGTCTGGAATAAGACTATTGTTGCTTTTCGTGTGCGCTGTGTGTTTGACAAACGCCGTATCAGGTAAGTGTAACCAACCACCGCTTCTAATTTGAAAATGGCACATGTATGACACCTTGTGTATTCCTACTAGAATATAAATCAATAGCCTAGATAAAGGCATACATAACGATTCATTCATACTTGGTACGTCGATAAAGGTTAGACATCCAGGTAATAAGATGCGACTAATAGCAGCCTTGAGTAGCTGCTTTTTGGTGTATTCATTGTAACATGCAAGCATTGATAGTATATGCATGGCAAATTGACGAAATTCATTTTGATTTCTACCATTTATCTTGTAACGAAACGCAAGACTGTGGGAAATCGTTACGGGGACCGCATGCAGTTTCTTGCTATTTATGATGTGATTTGAAAAATTGACAATATCCGTATAAAGCGCACGACGAGGAAACTGTACGATTTCTTGGATGAGTCGTCGGTGATACCAATTCAAGTTTCCTTGATAAACCATTTCATTTCAACAATATGGATATCTTTAAAGTTGATGTACCCAAAAGGATGGATATTTGTTGTTTGCATAGTGCATCGTGTTGTTACCTTTGGCAAATTAGGAACAAATGCAACAAAAACATAATACTTTCTGTACCGTTTTAAATTCTTCTAAAAGATTAGTACATTTGTAATAGCTATTGTCGAGCCACCGCATGAGATCATGTCGTCCATGAAAGTGTTATTTCAGTAAACGGATAACGTAATTCCCTATTGTTCTACACACCTAGCTGTACTTCCCTGTTCCTCAAATTGCATCTGTAAAGCCCCTTGCTGATTGATCTTAACTAAACCCTAGAACCGGACAGATGTAGTATACTGGCTATCTATAGAACAATTCTAGGAAAATTTCTCATCAATACTTATGATTTTGTACTTTGGGTGAAGGGCGATTTAAGTGACAAAGATAGCGCACGCAGCACGTGTAGCCATGCATTATATTGTACTTTCCAAGATTACGGTTGCCATCTTGGAATGTCCTCGGATTTTATCTGACTGGGCAGATTCTTCCTGTTCCGCGCCCAGCCAGGGGCGTTCACCCCGCAATGGCACCGTCACCATGGTGACCGGGTGAGTCGACATTTGGGCGATAACAGGCACGTGGATCGGGTGAAAGTCGCGTATGCATGTTATGCGAAAAACCTGATGTTTTTCTCCCTTCTGAAAGCTGAAAGTATCTAAGCACCAGTTATCGCTGCAGGTCCTTAATTTTGTATGTAAAATGTTTGATTCAGTCTCCCCGACAAACGTGTATCAGCTGTCACTTCCTGATGAATTGGAGTAATTTAACGATGGATGGGGGGGGGGGGGGTCGGATAAAAAGCGATTTGGTATAATACTGAATGCAAGGGTATAGACAAAACTCGCATCTCCCATCTTTTGTTCTCCAAACCAAGACCCCCCCCCACCTCCGCTAATCGCTCGCGTGACTCATTTTTATTGGAAAACTTAGTATCATAATTCGCTCTGCTGGTTATGCCTCAGCTATGGTGTCGTTTGGGTAGCTGTGCAGTAATAGAACGGTCGTGATACGCAGGGACTTTCACCGCAGCTGTTCTTCCTCAATCGTTTAAATGCTTCCATGTTAGACGCGTTATCGGTTAGAGGAAGAGGTACGGTCCTTTTCGGGGACGAATTTTTCATAGAAAAATATAGTCACAACGTGTTTCTCAGTTCTATTTTAGGCCGGTGACTGTTATGTCTATCAACATGAGCATTACACCTGTATACATAGATAAGACTGTTCCTCATTACTTGTGTGTATTTTAGGAGAGCATGATTTAAATGTCTCGATAGGCCACCATTAGCTATGTACACAATATGTCTCTCGAGACAATTGTAAGCGATTACGAAGGTAAACAACTTAATTTGTGATTTGCACTTGTCACAACAGTCACTAGATTACATATTTACGTTGTGGCTCAACCGGGTTGCGGAAAAAATATCCTATCTGTACCTGTCATTGTCTTCTGATGTTTCGTCATAAAACGTGTTACATTATATGTTTTTTTTGTATATTCAAAATTTGTAAAATATCATTCATATCTAACAACATTTGCCTTTGGATTCAGTATGATCCCAAGGCAGATATCGGTTACGAAACCTCATGACAAACATGTCTGGCATACCAAACAAGCTAAGTCTGATTGCAATTAAAGTTAACGATGCTTTTACTACACTTTAGGAGCGAAAGTGTGTTGGCGCAAATTCGACCCTGCCACAAGAAGATGTTCCGAGGAGATAGAGGCGGATGGAGAATATGGCAGTGCGGAGGAGTGCTGCGGTCTGGAGCCCTTGGCGCAGGGATATTCCAGGAACCTGAAAGGAAAAAGATGCGTGCCGTGTGCAGAAATCAGGGGTGATGATCATGAGGGAAGGGAAGGTAGGTGTGATCTGATTGGCCTCATTTCAGTATACAGTTGATGCCTGCATTTCCTATTGGCATAAAGATAAGGTGATTGATTCAAGTAGAATGGGCCTGAAATCAATACGTTTCAGATGAGGAAATGATTCAGATATTCGTTCGCCAAGTTGATAATGGATCATGTTAACAATACACGACAGTGTTTGATATCAATTTAAAAAGATCAAGTGTTTATAGTTGTTCTCTTGCTTCCGCCGCAGGTTGGACTGAGTGGGGAGGCTGGGAGGGCTGCACTACCACCTGCGGCCAGGGGTGGCACTTCAGGCGGAGGCGGTGTCTGGGCGACCCGGCCAACTGTGACGGTCCCGACACGCAGGTGCGACCATGTGACCAGGATCCATGCCCAGGTTTGTAGTGCATCATATACGATTGTGCTCTAAAATGTGTGGAGGCGGGGGTATAGTTTAGTGTTTGTAGGCAACGTAGATTTCACCAAAAAACGCCGTTTGCAAGTACCATCGGCAGTACGAAAGATAGCACTTAATACTAGTATATTGATCAATAATTGTTGTTCTCATAATGAGAAAAACTGAACAACAATTTGTATAGCACCTCCCAGGGATAAGTATGTCCATCATCACTCGGTACATGTTGTGTCTGTAACGTCACCTCTCATCGTCTTTGCATATGTAGTTGACGGTGGGTGGGGTGAGTGGGCGGAGTGGGGCCAGTGCAGTGTGTCCTGTGGGGCGGGGTTACACCAGAGGGTGCGGCTGTGCGACCGCCCCGCCGCCCAGTACGGAGGGAGGGACTGTGATGGGGAACCACTACAGCTGCGCAGGTGCGACCAAGGACCATGTCCGAGTAAGTGGCTATTTTTGGCAACGCCTCAGGGGCTAGCCTAATACTAGTATAGTATACGTGTGATTGGCAAGAATTCCCAAGAATTTATGGACTTTTTTCCGCGCAAGCGTAGTTACATCGTCGGTGTATTCCCTGGGAAAATGATGTTTTTAAATCTATTGAGATGTCGTCATTTTGTATTAAACTGAGAGGCGGAAAACGTAAGTGCCAAAGAGAGAAATATACGATCTGAACAACATTCAGTAAGCTATGAGGTAAATTCTAGTAACGTTAAACAAAACCTTATTGTTATGCTTACAATTTATATGGCTAAATCTTTCCATTCCTCTTTAAAACAGCTTTCTGATTACGCTCCCACTATAGAAGTTATCCAAACATTACATGTTCTTACTTCAAGTTCACGGCCAATGGGGACCGTGGGGTCCGTTTGGCGCCTGCAGCGCCACCTGCGGCGAGTCTACGCGCAGCAGGAGGAGGGAATGCGACAGTCCGCAGCCACAGTTCGGCGGACAGAACTGTGTAGGGAAGAAACGCGATAGAGAGGCTTGCAACGTGGACCCGTGTCCTAGTGAGTTCTGTACTGGATCTTTCATCAGCCAATAGATGCTTTGTTTTGCCACGTCCATGATGGTTTTGTTCACAGACTTTAGATCATTCTACGAAGACAAAATACTTGCTCAAGCCTCATGTAGAACATTATATTTTGACACGCGTCAGTTGTGACGTTTTCTCACCTGCCATAAAGAACGCCAATATACTACACCGAATAAGAAATTCCAACTGACTGTTGTGTCTCTTGATCAAAGATATGTACATTTGACAAATGACTTAGGAAATGTTCGTCGCATGTAATGTCAGCATCAAATTACGATGTAAAGTAAAAATCCCGTGAATTACTTTACACATGAAGAGCGAAGAAACGTGCACACTATAAACCATATGTTTCGCATCATTTTCTTGGAATCTTTGTTATTGCGTATAGCTCATGTCGGGCATGATAACTATGTGATAAACTTCATCGTAATTGCCATTGATGCATACCTTTCCTACTAACCCAGTCGATGGCGAGTGGGGACAGTGGGGCCGCTGGTCCAGCTGCAGTGTGACGTGCGGGACAGGGGTAGTAGAGCGCACGCGCCGCTGTGACAGTCCAGCCCCACAGTTCGGCGGACGGGAGTGTCCACCAAACGATGGCGGGGATTCACAGTTCATGGAATGCAAGAACACACGGGTGCCTAACTGCCCAGGTCAGTAGTAGTATAAAAGGCTAACAAATAATCCTAAGCTCTATTATAGTAGGGGGTAGTATTATACGCGTCGGCAAATATCAAGATGCAAGAACACACGGGTACCAAACTGCCCAGGTCAGAAGCCGTATAGGACGACAGTAGTAGTAAAGGTTAACAAATAATCCTAATGTTATACGTTTCGTTATCAACTTTTTGAAGATGGCCATCTTTTTCACAAATATCATAGTAGGGGGTGCACGCTGGTATTTATACCCGGCGGCAAGTATCACTCTTTATTATATAGCGTAAGAAAATGCTAACTGATGGTCGTGCCGCTGTACAGTTGACGGTGGCTGGTCGGACTGGTCTCAGTGGGGCCGCTGCTCGGCGAAGGCGTGTACGGGACAGGTGGGGTACCAGGTCCGCTCGCGCGCCTGCAGGAACCCCCGGCCCAAGTTCGGCGGGAAGTTCTGCAGGGGACAGCTCATCGAGTCACGTGATTGCATCAACGTCAGGGGCTGCCCAGGTACTATGGCGTGACCTGCAATCTATTTATCTCCATGAAAAATGGAGATATAGTTTTGGGTGTGTCTGTGTATGTGTGTGTGTGTGTGTCTGTGTGTGTTTGTGTTATATATTATGGATATTATGGATATTTGTGGTCAACATAACTCAAGAACCTCTTGATGGATTGCCATGATATTTGGTATGTGGGTAGGTGTTGGAAAGACGAAGGTCAAGGTCAATTTTGGGCCCCCTGGTATGTGACCTTGGTACTGCAGCAGAAATTCTGTTTTTTTGTATCTTTTCACCTGGGTGTGCTATGGTCTTGATTTTTTGTGGCAGATAGCTGATGATGTAAGGAATATGTCGTGTATGTTTGGCCCCCTAGCAGGTTGCTCTGGAACTGCAGGGGCATTTTTCTCAAAATCTTCTAAGGAGGAAACTGGACAAGGGAACGACGAATTTAGATGATATTTGGTATGTAGGTAGCTTAGATAGAGATGAACATAATCAAGTGCAAATTATGCTAACTGGCACTTAATTTGCATAATTAATGAGGGAAATCTATGTTTGTAGTTTTTGCCATTGTAAGTCTCAAATACCTGTCATATATGTAGTTTGTGGCTGGTGGGACATTGAGAGATATCAATTATGCAAATATGTCCCTAATTTGCATAATTAATGTAAAGTGCTATAATTCTTCTAAATGGTACGTTGCACAATCAACATTGTGAGCAGTGTAAGTTATCTAAATGTGTACATAACCAAGCATAGATTATGTAGATGTGGAAATCATTTACACAATCAGACTATTTCATGGAGATATGAGGTCTCCGAACTCTTGTTTCATCAGTACTACTTACATTCTAGTTGGCGTATTGGATGTTTGGTTTGATCAATTAAGTCACAATTGCGTTAGACAACATACACACCAGCATTACTTTAACGACAAATAAAACAATGGCACCTGATGTTCATGTAAATCTTTTACCCTTGTAAGAGTGTAAGTTATAAATGCCAGAGAGAAGCTGTTTTCATTAAAACGAAACTCCTGCCCACAGTGGACGGTGAGTGGGGTGAGTGGGGCCCCTGGGGCGCATGCTCAGAGACGTGCGGCAGAAACAGCGTCCAGACGAGCATGCGCAAATGTGACAACCCAGAGCCGCAAAACGGAGGGAGTGAGTGCGAGGGACAGAACAGCAAGACACGACCGTGCCGAGGTCTCCCAGCATGTCCGGCTGCAGGTAAATGTTACACAGTTGTTGTGGTTGTAGACCTGAATTTAAATCCACCAAGTCATACGTCATATAAAAGCTAATTTGCATTTCACTATGCAATAGTCTGCAAGCAGATGTTAGGAATGGACATAGTCATGTGGAAAGAAAAGATAACTTGACATAACTCTGTTGTTACAGTTGATGGAGGATGGAGCGAATGGCGGCGGTGGGGGCCTTGCTCACAGACCTGTGGCATAGCCTTCCAACAGCGCTTACGGATCTGCAACAACCCAATGCCGCAGCACGGGGGCCGAGACTGCTCCGGGTCGGCGGTGGGCCACAGACGATGTCACGGTCTGCCGCTGCAGTGTCCGCCTGGAGAAGGTGGCGGAGGTGTTGTAGAGCCTGAAGGTATGGTTATATCCCCGACTCCCCGTTATGATTTAACTGTAAGCATATTATTTGATGTCCGACTGGTCCAACCATAACAAATAAAAGTACTTGCGCGCGATCCGATCACGTATGTGGTATGCGACGTACCTAAATCCGATTTGCTAGGCTTAGTACATTGTATGAAAGGCAGAAAATACATTAACAGATGAAGATCATCTCCCGGTGTTGAGTACATATTATGAAGATTATATACGTTAAAATAATCACCAATGGCAGATTATGTGGAAAAGTACGCATACAATAGCCAACTTTTGACTCATTTACCATATTCCGTTTTTTCTGCACCCACAAAGGGTCTGGTTGTGAAGGGGATGACGGAGAGGGCTGCGACCAGGTGAGCCGCAAGACCTGTCTTCAGTCCATATCTTGAAAGAACAGAAAAATTGCACATAGTTTCCCGTTAATATGCTTCAGTTTACTTCTATTCTTGTCTTGGTAGTCCTTTCGATATCGAAGATGGCTCGTCAGGTGCATGTGTACTCGTCATGTGGCTTCTATGTCCAAAGCTTGATGCACACAGCCGTCCGTACTTTGCACATTTGTGGTTAGTTATTTGTATTCACGAATGGTAAAAAACAAAAGGACATGATATTTGAGATTTCGGGGAATGTGACCATTGACCAAATCCCCTGCGTTTCCATAGGAACAAGGCAGTGGCGACATCCCTGGCTTCGGTGAAGAAGGAGATGATGAGGACATGGTGGGCGGGAGCGGAAGTGGGGATGGGGAGGATGATGCGAGAGAAGAGGATGACAATAGCGAAGAGGACAGAAGACCGGGCGTCGGTAAGTCGTACACTACAACCGTACACGATCTCCAAATGCTCTACCAACTCGCGGGGCTATAATGTGCGACAAGAAACCGACGGCGCTTCATTGGCAATGTTAGTTCTTAGAAGATACAGATGCTGCTGATTTGGCCAAGTTAATGTCAAGAAGATACCAATAATTCTGATTTGATAAAGCTAGTGCTTAGAAGATACAAATCACCAGTGATAAAGCCGTAACCACTTACTGCGTCCATATAACGTAGGGTCGCGCAATGCCGACACTTGCGCAATGCTGACATCTGAGGATGTGCGTCTATTTTCAGTTCACGGCCAGTGGAGCCGGTGGGGCGCGTGGGGCCCGTGTTCAACCACCTGCGGCCGGGGCATCCAGCAGCGGACACGGCGGTGCGACAACCCTGCGCCGCAGAATAACGGGGAGAAGTGCGCTGGACCTGCGGCGCAGCCTCGAGTCTGTCCCGGGACCAGGTCGTGTGACGCCGCCGCGAACGACGACGAGGACTATGCGGATGGCAGCGGGAGTGGAGACGGGGAGTAGCCAGCTGGATCATACCGAAGCAAGCAGCGTTTCAGTACCAAATAAAGAATTTAAACATTAATATTGTGACGACGTACGAAGTGGAGATTATAATGATATGCCGCACACAACTATTGCAAAGAGGCAGAGCTGCAAAATTTGTTGACGATAGAAAAGGATATGGCTGATAACTTTTGGGGTGCCTGAAAAGTACAAAAATGGCTCTTGATTTTTTCCAAGAACCTTGTCACAAGACAATCATTTATGCAAATTCCATGACGTCGTGGTATGGAAGTTATGTTCAAAAGCTTTAAAAGTTGAATCCTCAGTCACGTAGGTAGTTTCAGGGTGACATGGGGGTTGAGATGTAATGAATCGATAGTTTTACGAACATACATCAATTTGTACATATTATTTGTAACAGTGGAGCTAGAATCTAGGAATGTTATTTCTCCAATGTCTCTCTTCCCTGCTGTCTCCCTTCCAGTAACAGCGTTATGTTTTTATGTTTTTTTTTTTTGTATTACGCTGATGTCATTATGTGCAATGGCTCCGGTAACAGAATTTATTGATTATGTTAATTTACTGCTTGTAGTGCCGTAAATAGGTACATCAGTCTTAGTCGTTTTTGGCGTAAAACTACATGATGTCTCTATTAATTATCCATTCTCATTTGTTAGAACCACCCGGGGCCAGGTCGGGCTGTTTTTGGAAACGAAAAATAGAAGCGTATACGTAAAAATATAATACCCACGACTATTCTCTTTAGGCTTTACGTCTTGTGCAGTTTGGTGTCTTTTATATTTTCGTTCCCGAAAGCTGCCCGGCCAGGCACCGGTTTGGAAATGCGATTGGGCACAGGCGATTGTAACCAAAGCAGTATGATTATACAGTGTAACATTGGGGAATGATACATGCACCATCAAACGTTCAAATAGGAAATGCTCATGTCCTGAAATTGGTGTCAGAGTATATATATGAGGATACTGAAGTCAAGAAATTCAAGGGAAAATAAAAATGTTTTGATACGTTCATGCAAGTTCTTTCATCCTGGAGTCAAAACCATCTTTATGACAGGAGAGCTAGCACTATCTTCAACATAAAAGTTTAATGATTCCAATAATCATAACCATATACACATGTACTGCATAAAGGAATGTATCCTCCAAAAGAGAGGGATTATATAAAGACCTTCAAGATATATTGTAATAAAAATCTCCACTAGGCATCATCATCTCCAGGCTGACTGCAGTAGTACTCACATGTATGTACAAACTTGACCAAGAGTTTTATACTGCCAGCCATTTACATTAGAAACCACAGCACCACTTTTAGCTCATTGCACCAGGATCATGATATGGCAACCTCTTTTCCACAACAAAATATGTCTACATCTAAAACCTGCACTGGCTCCCACTGTGTACTTAGGGACAGCGTTGGACCAAGCAGTCTAATGTATATTTATCCTGATATTCAATCCACTGTGGCACAGTTGAAAATGTAGTTTGCTACATGATCATTGGCAAAAGAAGTCACAGCTATATGCTACATCTTACAGGTCTGTACAGCATATATAAGACATTGTACAAACTGTTACTCACTGATCATGAAGACAGTATCATAGATAACCTAGGGTTCCTAAACTGGTAGAGATTTTAAGCAAAAAAATGTAACAAGATTTTAAGACCTATGTCTATGTCTTGTGTACTGCATGCCCAAAGAATAATAATAAAAAAAACAATACCGAGAGTTTTAAAAGCTGTACACATACTGCAAGTTCTATATGCATGTAAGTGAAATCAAATGCACGCCTCAATGAGCTTGTTGTCAAGGTGATGTGCATTCAAATTTCTTTTAAGGGTTCCTATGATGTCAAGAATATTCTGCATATGATAAATCTTCATAAAAGTTTTGTGAACTAAAACTGATGAGTAAAATATAAACAAACATTTGAGCTTTGAAAAGTGATGGTCTATTTTCTAATATACATCAAAATGTCTGTAAAAGAGGCTGTAGTAAGAATGACGAAACTAAAGATAGTGGAGCTGATAACCACATGAAACTATTTTAGAGATATATATAAATCACTATACCAGGCATTACACCAATTGCATGCCTCCATGCTTTTTAACTTCAGGCAATTAATAGTGTGTATGACACTTCGAAAAAGCATTTGGCATTCAAGCACAGCATGTGCTGGGGTCGTAACATCACTACTATACTGTACAATGCTTCCCATTACTGCATAGAGGTTTAGACAAAGTCAACCACATATAAGAAAGTAAGTTATACTTGTATGCAGAGTACGTACAGTGCTGGTACGGTAATAGTATTCATAATCTATGGCCTTTGAGACTAGGTTGGTTAAAATACACAACTGTGTCCTAAACAGTTGATCACGTATCTACTTTTGTGGCCTGTTATGACACTAAAACTTTTCATACAAAAATGCTTCCACCCCATACCACCCAACCTTATCGTACCAGTTCCATACTAGATACAAATTGAATCATACAACCTTTCAGCAGGATATTGGTTATTGCTAAGTTTAGTCAACACTTAGGTCAAATTTCCATAAGGTTGTCACATGAAACCACTTCAAGTGGCACTTAAGTTTGTCCCGGTATTGCATATACATGACATTGTATATTTACAACATAGATAATACTGTACACTGTTCCACACTTTGTACATTCTGGCACTATCACCAGCTGTGTTAGGTGGGTGTAGGTGTTGGAGGCTGGACTTTGGTGGGTGGGGGGCGGACTGGCCTCTTGCCTGCAGCTGCCTTGGAACGCTGGATCCGAGCCCTGGGGGAGGTGGAGCCGGGGTGCACCCTTTTTCTCAACTGGTTTTGTCTCCTTGTCTACACCAGGACTGAGAGAATGGTCACTTTCAGCACCTCCGCCCGGAGTTAGGGGAGGTCCACTGTATGGCTGGGGGGACTGAACAAATGGTCCTCTTGGGTGGGGTGCCATGCCGGGATGGTGGGGCGGTCCCATTCCTGGGGGAGGAGGGCCCATGTAGTACTCCGGTCCAGGGTGGCAATGCATCTGTGGCGGCCCGTGCATTTCTGGATAACTCTCAGGGAATTGAAAGTGAGGTGGGTACCCTGGCTGGCCGGGGGTGGCCGCCCCTTGTGGCTGAGGGGAATAGTAAGGAGGGTAGGGTGAGAAGGACTGTGTGTGGGGAGACGGCTGTGCCTGTGGGGAGGATTCTGCATTGACAGACACCATCGGGGAGGGCGGCTGTTGGGGATACTGGTAGGCAGATGAGTATGGCGCTGACTGAGGAGGGTATGGGGACTGTGGCAGGTAGGAAGGAGACGGGGCTGTCTGAAGAACTGGGGACTGTTGAGGGTAAGACATTGCCTGTGAGTGGGGAAGCTGGGGTGTGAAGCTCTGAGGTTGGGTGGATGATGCAGGATAGGCTGGATCATGGGTGTGAGGACTCTGTGGGGGCTGGGTACTTTGGACTGGGTAAGGAGAAGGGTTGAGGGGTTGTTGAGGGGAAGGATGGGGCTGAGGAGGCTGGGTGTGTGGAGCTTCTTGAGGGACAGGAGACAGGTGGACCTGCGGGTGGGCTACCTCGTGTGGGGTAGTGGCGGCTTGCCCCTGCACAG
Source organism: Branchiostoma floridae (assembly GCF_000003815.2). Taxonomy (NCBI): domain Eukaryota; kingdom Metazoa; phylum Chordata; class Leptocardii; order Amphioxiformes; family Branchiostomatidae; genus Branchiostoma; species Branchiostoma floridae. The sequence continues at coordinate 13,926,316 of NC_049983.1, forward strand.
AGCTCTGGTGACAAGACGGCTGTCCTGCTACTGGTACTACCTTAGCACCAGGTGAAACATGTGGCGAAGCTTGCAGCTGGGACGACACAGTCTCCAAGTACTGTTGGTGTTCTGCTGTCTCCCCAAAATCTGTCTGAGATGACGTCACTGGCAGCTCAGCGTGACCTTCTGAGAAGTCTTCAGCATTGTATGGAACAGGGGGCCTGTGATTGGTGGCAGACCCTATTGATGGGATAGGCTTCCCTTGAACTTCCTCTCCTTCCTCTGTCTTTTCTTCTTGTCCTTTCCCATTTAAACCTGGTACAGTTGAAATCTCAATCAGGTTTCCTGCCCTCCCAGAAACCTCTGCGTGTTCAGTCTTCTCTGATTCTGAAGTAACCATGAAGATTGTCTTGACTGGGGACATCAACAACAAAATGCATTTGATTAGATATGGTGCAAGACCACAATGCCCCGTAAGAATACTATTAATAAGGTTAAGAATTTTGCAGTCGTATCCCAATTATTGTACTTGTTTGTGGTAAGTATGGCAGCTACATGAAGCACCTAATCTCATTTGCTAAACATCCTTCATATACCAAAACAGATAATTGTTCTCTGTGTCCATTCTTTATTGAATGTTAAGTCAACAAAATGCCCTACCTTCAGATTCCTTTCCCTTGTCCTTCTGTTCCCCTTTCCAGCTTGTGAAGACACTCAGGAACTCCTTCAGACTGGTAACACCAATCCCTGCCTTCCAGAATATCCCAGCCTGCTCGCTGCTCTGGTCTAGGTCTGTGTTAGGGGATAAAACACAGGATTAAACATGAGAGATAGAACACTGTAGGGAAGAAAGCTGAAAGCAAAGGACTCTGAAAGAGCAGATCTTTGCCATATGTTAGCAGCTATCTTTTTACATTACATCAAAGCCTTAAGAATACCTAGTACACATAGCCTGGACATTTCAAACAAACCTAATGTAACAGTCAAATGGTTGGCATATGGAAACAACACTTTGCCTGAAGTAATTTGATGAGTACATATGACATTATTCCTGCAACAACTTTATACCGGTACTATTTTTCATATTTTCATGTACAAAATTACAACATAACTTTTGACTTACACAAAGGAACAAGTATTCAACCTAGTAGAACTCACAGAAAGCATTTGTCCATCACCAAATCTCTCTACTAGCTACAAGTACTGGTAATTTACGACTACCACGTGCAGAGACAGACAGGAAAAACAAGGCTGCACAACCTCCACCAGCTGTAGACATCCGGCATTGTGAAAGGGAGAAATAAAAGCTACACTAGTCGTGCAGACAGGGAGAGAGGAGCTATAGGGGTAAATAAACACAGTTTTCAGGAAACTCTGATTCCAAGACATACCAGCTTCTTTGCTGTACTGATCCAGGTCTGCAGATAGAGATGTGCATGGGAGAAAACATTCATCAGTATAACTGCCATCCATATATCTTAGTACTTGTTAATTTGAACTTAAACACTCCCGGTGATTTTTCTTATGCTAAATAACTTTCTTATGCTAAATAAAAGGAGGCTTCTAGACTTGATCAGAATTTATGTCCATCAATATTGAACTATAAGTTGGCAGTGCCAGAATTACTTTATGAAACTACCTACAGAAAATTACTGGTCTACCGTAGATCTTACTAGCTGAAGGTTAGGCCCACAATCTCTTACTCTAACTACAGCGGTAACAATTTGTGACAGGCTGAATAAAAGTTCTAATCAGTAACTACACAGCTCTAGATGTCTTACTGATGGATGACTGTGGTGCAAAAGACGTCCGTTAACTTAGGATAAAATCCACTCTACTTATGAATATGGATACTATGCTAGTGAGGTAACAATAGTCATTACCTGTTAGCATGACAATGTGTCTACAAGTTTCCAGGTTCTCCAACTGAATCTTGGCAACACATGGGAGCATCTCCCCAGGTGACTTGTCACCATCTTTGCACCCATGCAGCAGTGGGAGATACTCTGCCATACCCTTCCTGATGTACTCATCCAGACAGCACAACATCTTCCAGGCGTCTTCCCGCTCAGTGTAATCCAGTGTGATGTCGTTTCTGGAAACAGGTAATTAATATTCGTGAATATCAGTTCATATCAGTTCATAAGGACAAGAGCATTAGAAACTACTTTGAAATGATTAAGTTTTAAAAAAATAGCTTGTGGTCCTGTCCAGTGTCATCTGAACCATAATGAAGAAACTTCCTAACTTAGAAGAGTGCAGTCTTGCCCAAAAGTTTTGCAATAGTCCACCAGTCTAACTGTATGAACAGAACAATGGGTGTACAGAACAAAATGTTACTCCCTTGTCTAAAACTACTGTGCACAGACAACATTTCAGATTAGCCTGGAGTTCAACCTGTTCACTTTCGTCCGCTCCCGAAGGTCGCTTCCTTCGGGAGCAGACCAAAGTGGACCGAAGCGAACAGGCTGGACTCCAGGCTAATTTCAGATTGGTTCAAAATATTTACCTTTTCTGTATGATTAAGGTGCATAATAACCAATACTTACTTCATCTTCTCCAGGCTGAGGCGAGTGCTGTAGTGCAGCTTCATTGTCCATGGCTCATCCTTGTCAAAGGTCTGCTCTTCCATAAACTGGCACAATGCCTGCAGCTCACCTGAAGCAGATGGATTCATTTTAAGTTTTTGTGTACCGTAGAATGGATAGTAGCTAACACCGAGTGGCTAGCCTACTGGACAAGAGCTCGAGAGGTTATGGATTTGATTCCTGGCATTCATGGATTGATGTTGTGTCCTTTGAAAAGGCACTTAAGACAACTTTCCTCATGCTTCACCCAGGTGTAACAATGGATACCTGACTGATTGGAGAGATAAAGGCAGTGGAAGGTTTTGGGCTCTGCCTTCCAATAACAACCCATGATGACTTCAGCCTAACAAGGCTATGACACTACCTCTACTTCAGAACAAATAAAAAAGTTGTTATTGAGGGATCACTAAACATTTTCAGGTACTTCAAATGTCGTAAAAAATTCATTTCTTTGTTCTCACCTGAACTGGCCTTGATGATGACCTTCTCATCTGGCACTACAATGGCACCGCGTGTGAAGATATGGCAGTAGGTCTGGTTCCGCAAGTCATCGATGGAGTCCAGACCGACAAACTTCACCATCGGCATCCTGGGATAGTTAATAAACATCAGTAAATGCAGCAAGTGCAACAAAAAATTGTCCTCTGATATTTTTTTGCTTAATTTTGCACATAGCATACACTGCAAAACATTTCAAGGTCCACTGAAACCCTAATGTAAAAATTCCCCAAAAATACATATCTGTGCCATTTTGTACAGTTTACAACTCATCACATAATGTGTAAATAACCAGAAACGAAGTCCTACAAGCATTGGCAACAACAGTAGAAAGGAGGGCCATATGCTCTGTCCCTAAAATCAGCAATTCTTTACCTTTTCAGCTCATACAAGTTTGGAATGTTTGCCACGTCAGGTGTGTCGGAGTTCCTGATGACGACCCACACGTCCACCCCGGGGATGTCAGCCACCAGGGTCAGGTTGAAGGGGTCAAGTTCAGTCCCACCGGCACTCAGCAAGAAGTCCTGTAGGATAAAGGACTTTTCTGTGAGGAAAATGCTCTCAGCATGGGAGTATTGTTGCTGTAGCTATGTGAGGGCATATATTTGCTGATGCATATAAAGACAAAAATGATTCTAAAAGCTTCAGGTCTCCTCTACATGAAAGCAGAAAGACATTGGTATATTGTAGTGAAAAGAAGGTGCTGCTGTATCATTGCTTGAGGGGTTTTGGTTAGAGTGAGGAAAGTTTTGGTTAAGTTGAGGCAGTTGTAGTGACACTGAAAGACCATCTTGCCAACACACACATATATATATCTCATTCTCAATGTAACAAAGGTATGTTTTCAAAGTTTAGCAGGCTACCTTCACTTCCTGCAGGGCTGCATCACTGTGAGGGTTGTAGACATAGAACCAGTTCTGTGCTGAGCTGCTAGGTGGCGCTTCCTGCTGTTGATGGTCTGCCGATTTGTCACCATATGGTGTAGGATCTGCTGGTAGTGGTGGTGGTGAGGACTCCCTGTCAGGGGACTGGGCAAGGATGAGCTCTGTATCCGAGTCAGAGGTGATGGGGCTGGCATAGCTCACTTCTAGTGGCACATTAGCCTGTGAAGACAGTGATACAGAGCATCCAGCAGAACAGTTTTATCAATATTTTCCTGAAACTTTAGAGGTCCAAAAAATAGCAACTGTCTAATTTCAGCTCAAAAAGACTTACTAAATCCAGAATTGAGTAACGAAGAGGAATACCTTTTCTGACTTGGACCCTCTCTGCTTGCGCTTCTTGAGGTTCTTCTTCTGTCTCTTGCTGAGTTTTTTGAAAGTTTCATGGTCATCCTCTGCTACATCCTGTATCTCATTACTGTATCTGAGGTTTTGCAGGTAAGACAAATTTTGAATGAGAAGTTGATGTAATGGCTTGTGCATTCAAAAGTAGGAAAAAAGACTCATAGTGCATGTACAATAATATTACCAACAAAGTGCAAATTATGAATAATTGCAGGGAAATTCTCGGAAGGTTTACCTGGTCATAAGATTATTGACAATCTTTGCAGTTCTTGCTCGTGCTTGCAAGATCCTTTCCCTGGCTTCAGTGCTAAGGTTCATAAACCGGACAGAACCACCCAAGTGGCCCTCTTCAGTCTCTGATGCGGACCCCCGATCCCTCGCTTGCTTGAGAGGACTGCCAGCAACTTCCACCAGCCTTGTTTTAGTGGCAAGGTAGGAGCCCTTTGTCACAGCATCCAACTTGGAGTGGGATTCCTTAGAGCAGTGTCTGGACAACTGGTTTAGGTGGTCTCTAAAATGTTCTGCATGTTCTTCTTTCTCCACATCAAATACTGCCTCATCTGAGTCATAGTCTAGATTACTGTGAAACCTCTGCCACTTGAAGTGTCTACCCTGAGACAAATCCATCTCTGCATGTCTTTTATTCCCCCTGACCATAGCCACAGCCTGTCTGGATAGTGCTGGGAGATGAGATCCTTGATCTCTCAAGCTAGATCCTGGCATGTCTTGCTGGGAGCAGTGGCCTGCCTGTGGAATGCTGCAAGACTCCAAAGTATCTGATATCTGATCAAAGAAGTCCTTCAACAGATCCACAACAATCTCATCTGTAGCCTCATGATCAACATGTAGAGAAAACTCCCCTTGGTATGGCAATGATTCCCACTGTTTCTTGACTTGCTCATCTCCATGTTGCTGACCTGATTCTAGGGAACTGGAAACGTTCTGGACAGGTTTTATTGCAATCGGTGTCCCATACTCTCCATATAGAAACTCAGTATGTGTGTTGTCAGCCTTGTCTGGTACTCTGTCAGCTGCAGATCTACCAGCTGCAATCAGTTGATTGACAAGGGCTTCAACGTTTGAATGAGGTCCACTGCTTTCCCCAGCTGTGGTGGTCTCAACATCAGGTCCGTCGCGAAACTCGACTTTCCTGACATCTTCCTGTACCTGCTCCTTTCCTGCAGTCTCAACACTGCTGCCAAACACCTTAGTAAAGTCTCTGTCAACCTCATCAATGATGCGATCAATCTTAGTGGAGCTATCATCGTACATGTATCTCCCTTCATCCAGGAGAGGGCTATCTCCTCCATCATCCACACCTGGAGGAGGAGGCTCCGATGATGGGACAGACAGCTTAGGGGCCGATGATGTGAAGATGTACTGTGATTGAGGTTGGCTGTACCAAGGAGGACACTGTTCTGTCATGCCCCATCCAGGCACTGTCCAGGATCCTCTCGAAGATGGAATCTGTTCAGAACCAACACCATGTGTTTGAGGCATACTAATGTCAGATCTTATAGGTTCAGATGTCCCTGGGATGGGAACTATGGGTTGATCAATTCCAGGAGGTGGAACACTTTGAGCAGGAGCCAAGTAATGAAACTGGTGCTCTTCACTGGACTTTCTGTTGGGCATCTCATACATTGGAGATGTCTGTGGCTTTACTTCTGCACCAGAAACCTTTGTCCACTGTGGTAAAGCTGGATCCAGGCATGTTTTAGTTTTTATGTTGATGACGATAGGCTTTAGTTTAGCCTTCAATGGCCTCATAAAAGAAGGAGGTGCTGAAGTTTCTGGTTCATCTGCCAATTCTGGAACATCTCCAGCTGTTTCTACTTTGCACACAGCAGAGGCAGCATCTGGTGTTTCTGCCACAGTGTCTGGTTGGTCATGGCCCTGCACTGTGAGTGGTGTTGGGTGAACTTCAGGAGCACTTTTGTCCTCAGGTAAGGGAATGTTAGGTGCATATCTCCCTGGCAAGGGCAAAGGAACGAGGGAGTCCATGACAACGTCATCAATCCTTGTTGCCATCTTGTAGTCGACATTACCTGCACTTCTCTTTGAAAGCTTTAGATGCTTTCCTTTAGTGAAGGACAGGTTAACAGCATTGGGTAAGGGATCTAAATCACTGCTGTCATGGTGCAAGGTATTGGTCTTCTTGCGCAAGTTCTGCATGGCATAGTACACAACTGCTTCCATACTATCTTGCTGATAGGGACATGTCTCTCTTTTGTTTTCCCACATATGACCAGTTTCTGATGCTGTTACTGCTGTGCCTGGTGTTTTTCTCTCCTTGTCAACTTTTGTCTTGTGACTTGCTGTTTCTCCCTTAGCAATGGAATGAGTCCTTTCACTTGAGTTGTCTCTAAAATGCTGCTTGTGCCTTTCTTTTTCCATCTCCATCTGCATTTTCCTTGTGATCTGCCTTTCTGAGTGTCTGATTGCATAATCTGCATCTACTAGGGTTTCCCTCACATTGTCTGGGTACTTCACATCATGTTTACAAGAGAGGTAGAACCGGGAGAACCTGGCGAGACGTGAAAGACGTTTCACTTGTGTCACATCCTTAGTGCCTTGTGAGTCTTCTGACACAGAAACAGCCAAGGCAGAAAGCCCTTTCTCCTCAAGTGTCTTAGATACCTCCTTCTCAAAGTCATCATACGCATCCTTTATGACATCCTTTGCATTCTTAGGGGCATTGCTTTGCACTTTGGCTAGTGTTTTGCCAGGAGACTTTATTTTTCCACCCACAGACTTTCCTACAGCTGCCTTTGATCCTGCTACTGGTGACTGTTTCAAATTAGCTATGGTGATAGTACCTGGTTTCTTCAGCACTTTTCCCTGTGCTTCAAACACTGGAGAACTTGCTCTACTTCCTTTCTTTATCCCCTTCTTCCCTGCCTTCTTCCCTGCCTTCTCTTTCATTAACCTTGTTACCACAAGTTCAGCAATGGTAGGCTTTCGGGCAACGACTGGTTTAACTGGCTTGCTTGCTGCTGCGCCTGCTATAATTTCTGCAGGGGACTTAATGATAGCAGGTTGCTTTGGAGGAACTTTGTTTGGTGAAGCCTCTACAACTGTTGGTGCTTCTTTTTTCTCCTTATTTGCATCCACATTGTCCTTCACATCAACTGTCTCTGTAGATGCTACTGCAATAATATTATCTTTTGTAACTTTGGACATACTTTCTTCTTCAGCAGACACCGAAATGGATGTTTCTGCCTGTAGAGCTTTGTCCTCTGAAATGGTTACTTTCTCTGCTACTGGTTCAACTGTTACATGTTCTTGTTTCACTTGTTGTTTGACTGCAGGTGCAACAGACTCTGCAGATACAACAGTTGTTGATGCTGTGACAGCAGCAGCTGCTTGGAAGGCACAAGGCTGTTCCAAGGCTTTTGTAGTCTCTTGTTTGACCCTGACCAGTGACAGGGATGGGATGACAAGCCCTGGTGGAGGCAGTGACACATTCTGTTCTGGTGCAGTTGATGACACAGCTTGAGGTGGCACTGTTGTTGCAGGAGACACTGGTGCACATGGATGGACAGGGGCATGAGTAGGAGACAGGGGTGTTGGAGCCATGTGGACTGGGGAGCTGACTGTGACTGCAACAGGGGAGGATGAGCTGGATCTTTTCACAACTCCAGACCGGTACTCCACACGGACAGGCTCAAGTTTCACCCGCTGCGGTAAGTCCACGTCTGTTGCCTCAGATGTAGGAGGTGCTGAGATCTGGATATTTTCACATGTATGTGTCTGGTCATTGGGAGTAGGTTCAGAATCTGGTGCAGATTTTTCAACACCAGTTGTGACACCTGTAGGTTTTATGTCTAGGAGTGGAGTAGCTGTCTCTTCTGGAGGAATGACAGCCTGTTGCTTTGCCAACAGATGCTCCTTACAAGCTTCAACCTCTGGCTTATGTACAACAGTCTCTGAAACAGCAGCACTTTCTGATATTGGTGCCAATGAAACCAAATTGGAGTCAACAGCTGAAACAGCTGATGAGGTTTCTGCTCTTTCTTGAGCACTTTCTGGTTCTCTAGGCTGCTGCCTTGGTCCAAACTTCTCCAACCACCATGACACCTTCTCCTTCACTTCACTTAGTGAGATCCTCTGGGATTCCTTAGTACGTGAGCCTGTGGAGCCGTCCACATTTAACAGTGGGGAAATGTCCTTCTGTCGGTGAGCAGAATCTGCATTGGCTGTCATCTCACGATCCGTCTCTACATGTCCTCGCTGTGATGTAGTCCTGACACTGCTTTCAAAACCAAGCCTGTTGGTTCCAGTTATCAGGTCTTCCTTAAGCCAATGCATCACATCTTCTGCAAACTTTGGCAGAGGCAGATCACATGGCTCCCTCTGCTGAGTCTTCGTGCATCTTGAGGAGCTGCCTTGCTTCTGCTTGCATAGCTTTTTGCTCAAACGAGGGTCCAACATTGCAGATGCCGTGGAGCGAAGCAGTCCTGACCGCTGAGCACCCTGAGTGGTGCTGAGTGTTAGGTCTTCCTCAAACTTGCCTGTTTGACACTGGAATCCCATACCTGCAGCCCTTAACCTGCAGAGGCAACAAAATGAAAACTTTGTTTCCACCAAGCTGATGTACACAGACTGGACTATGATTATACCATAACACATCACACTCACAGCTGGTCTAAAAAAAAACAACAGTTGAGTTTGTTTGCAATTTCTATGGAGGAATATTTCTGATTGGGAGGACTGGACACACTAATGATGACTTACCAAGAGTGCCCTGTATTTGCAACATGGAGATCATCATCACCTGCAATAAAAGATGTAAACAAAATGAGGGATATTCTATTGCACAACCACATCAAATTCAGCTGGGTCCAAGGATACTTATGAAAGAGAAAAACTATCCTAAAAACACACTCAAACACCCATTGCCTTCCTTATTAAGCTGCACAATTGACCCTTATGACGAGGATGGCTGGTGCTTTTGAAAAAAAAAAGCATGCAGAAGAAGACAGCTTAAGACCCTTACATTCCATCCAGAATAAGTTATTTTCTCCATTCATTTTCAATGGTACTGAAGAATTCAGAGTTTTGCGGCCAATCACGCCCATGCATATCAAGGCACTGAGATTTCAAGTCACACTTAAACCTTCACTCCAAGCTACTAACAGAAGTTTACAACAGAGGGCCTGCTACTACTTGGTTAGATTGAAGAGATTTACCATTCCAATTCGAAAGAATACAAAAGTACATATTCTTTTGACCTTTTGGTTGCAGGCATTTGAGTTGGTCATCGATAGCTGAAAGCAAAACCTGACAGTGAACAATATGGCAACTTTGAAAATATTCACAAAAATGAAACTGTCTGCGATAAAACAAACTTCTACAATGTAAATTTCACTAACACATTTCTTTATATGACAAATGAGCCTAGCTGATTTTGGGTTTGATAATATGACATAACTCTTTTTATAAACATGTGCAGTATAATTCTGGTTATTAAAACTGCATCTTATCATATGAAAACTGAGAACTACTGCAAGGTTCATTTTGAGTGTAAACATCATCAATTAAAATAATGTTACTGTATTATAGAAAACTAGAACTTCCACATACCTCCTAATCCTGGAATGACAACTTTCTGCTCATCTTGCTCCTGCATGCACAATAGGAATAATTGAGACACAATAAGTGTAACTGCACTTTAAACCAAATATACTTTATACCATCACTTAAGTGACCAGACATCTTGAACAATGTCTAGCTTTTTATCTTTCAAAATAACGGTATTCTGAAAACCAATGGTGTAAACATGCCCAATTGTTGTCTATTGAAACATTACTTACTTCCAAACTTGTTTAATGTTAGAAACTGCATGCTTTTTTGTTCTTCAGACAAGACCGAGCGATTCTGCTTTGATAATAAAGTGCACGGTATCATCTTGCCATACCTAATTGCAAATGATGGAGGATCCGTATTGGGAATTTCAGCAAGTTTCCTTCCTCAAATCATCAACAGAGCCCTTCTTGCCAAAGCATATATGGATAACAATCTCTATGATCACTCCCTGTCACAACATCATTGTTGAAGATAAACTCAACAATGTTTCAAGTTAACTTGACAATTAAGACTACTCTCATTATTTGCACCAAATTCAATCCAGAAGTCCATTTTTCACTACATGTTGGCTCTTGTCAATTGTTATTGAACATCACACGGCCACCAATGATGATAGCTCTCATTATAGGAACATATGTCTACTAAAGCTACAAAATTGGGTACTTTTGTTGTCTGTATGAAACAACTGAATTGCTGTTGAATACTGATGATGCTTTTTACCCATGGCTTTCTCAGGTTTATCGCCTCCTTTTGTCCTCTTTTGCTTTATATCCTGCCAAAAGCATTAAAGACCTCTTAATGTCATTCGAAATCAAACACCTAATTTGCAAATCAATAACCTCATAACTTACATGCTTAAGTGTAACCTGCATGAGTATAGCATCCGAAATGAATATATATTTGCATGCAGATAATATGCTAGTCTTTGCTTCCAAGAAATGCATAAATTATGTTAAAAACAAATTGGCATGAGATTCTTGTTGCTAAATTGATATCTTACTAGCTAAGCCTGCAATTTTTCAGTCACATCAATTATGCAAATGAGATCATACACCTAAATTTACAATCTGTTTGATAACAATTGCAAAATAGCAATATTTGATTAGCATTTGTTATATTTTGCCACATAAGTAGAAGTATACAAGCCTATAAGCTATTGATAATGGGATTTCACATGGGGCACATAAGAAGCCAATGTTTGAACTGCCAAACTGTCAAGGGCTGGTGCATGCATGCTCATGATCTGATGACACACTATACTGTCATTAGATATGATGAAAACCTTGGAACACACACATGTTCTGGCCAAGTTCTCTCTCTCTAGTATCTTTATGGGAGAGCAATGACATGTCATTCCTGAAAGGTGTACTGGACAATTTCCATGAACATGTTTAAGTTGCAATGAAGTGACACTTCTGACACCACATTCTGTTAGTTCTAAACACATGCACCTCTGACACATGGCCTTCTGGTAACTTTCCAGCACAAGTTAGTCAAGTAAAACCAGACGGTCTGTATTGTCATGTTGTTAGGGTTGAGTACAGACCAAAATCTTCTTCTTCCTTGGTCAACACATTGTGGATGTCGGTCCAGGACTTTGCACATTTGAGCTCCATGCTGTAGTTTGTTCTTCAGGTATCTTGGAAGGCGTACATGGACATCTTGATAAATTTCACAAAGAACTATGAGTTTCTAGCTTTAACTTTGATGCTTTTTATATGTTAAGTGTCAGTCAAAGCTATTTATCAGCAGATTCAAGCTCACATACATTTTGATAAATAACAACAGATTTTGAATTGGTCAGAAAAATCTATGGAAGCTCATCACTTTTAAGGTTCTGAAGCCTGAAATATAATTAGATTTAATCTAAAATATATGACCCCAAACAAAAACATTTTGAATTGTTTTAAACCTGTACTAACTGTAACACAATGTGGTAATGACACTGAAAAATGCTGCATAAAAACAGAAACATGCAAGCAAATATAGTTTCATAATCAAGAAATGATTTAATATACATAATGATGAATCATATGAACTATGCAATATAATATTGTCAGATATGAGAAAAAATCTGTTTACTGGCTGCATGATGTCCTTGTCATTTGTGCACAGGAAACAGCATTAGCACTAAACTTTACATAAAAATATGTAGTTCTGAAGTTCTGCCAACTTGAAGATACCATATTAATCCCTGTTAGAACTAAACTGATCCCTAAACTAAAGGGGTATAAATTTACTGTCCAACAATATACAAACATGATTATCAAATTGTGCCATGAGAAGATCAGAACGAGTTCTCAATAAATTGCTTTCGGAAGCAAAAGATTACATACATCAATGATAGTTCCGTAAACAAACCATAATTGCTATGTATCAATAATTCCTTTTAAACACAGAACCGTACTACCACTACTGAAATGTATCTCGCATCCTTTGATAGCTTACGCGTAAAAAATAGATTTTCCGACCGTTCTACTTGTAGTTCTGTTGAACTTGTTTCTTACCTAGTTGTTCCTTTAATTCACATCTAAAAATACTGATTTCTCCTTGCTTCCATATGGGAAGGCACAGATCTAGATGACACATACAAAAAGCTGGCTCAGGTAAGGCACAGAGGTCCTTGCTGGACAGGATGCAAAATGTTTCTTGCCAACTGACATCAGAAGGCAAAGCTCCAGAGTTTTCCTTGTGAGACAGTACATTGTTTCTTCACCTGTGTAACATGTTACTCCATTCAGCAACAGCAGCTATCAAGACTTGGAAGACACAGAGAGGGAAGAGACATCTTCCTTGGATATCATTACACATCTTGGGCAAAAGGTCTTCATTCAGAAAATAAATCTCTTGAGAGTTCCTGGACTGTAGCAGCTCCTTGGCATATGTACAGTAGATGGCTCCTCACATAGAAAGGTTTCTTGAGTGGCCACCTCCCTTTGAACACAAGTTGAAGTTTGAAGTTAGGCGCCTCCTTTCAACCACTGCCGGTTTTGCAGTGACTCAGGTGTCAGAGAAAATCAAATCTTGGGGCAAATCATGTGCCAGAGGTACTTCTCTTAAACAAGTGTGTGAAAGAATATTGCACGTATCCCTTTGCAAAGTTATTAAATTCTTGGGACAGGAGGGAGTAGTCAACAACATCTCCTGCTAACTCAAGCTGGGAACACCAGAACCTTTGTAATAATCAGCAGCAAGTGTCATCAGCTTGTACTGGGGGAGAGAGACTGGACAGAGTACAGTACAATAACCTCCTCCAACTCAATACTGCTTCATGACAGATGCACCATACGCCTACATGGGGAATCGTAATAGTGCATACTATAAATAGAGAGAAGTAGGTTAGGAACGAGAATCCCTAACAGAAATATACACATACGATAACGTCTGAATTCTCAGGTGACTAGTTTTTGAAACCTTTCTATTGCATAAATCCTGAGGTATTTGGTATGAAGCTTCATTCTTATAGCTCAATATATAGAATGGAGTCGGAATGCACACCAATAACCTCAGAATTCATGCCTGACAACAACACAGTCCACCGTTATCATACCTTGACCAATGCAAAACGAGGAAAATAGAGTTCTGACAACAACATGCATTATTGGCTGCAAGACTGACGAATACTGACAAAAAGGCAACTTGGAAAACGGTAAAGGAACAAATTTCTCACCTTCTCATAGGCCTTGTACAAGTCCTGCTCTTGTTGCCCTTCCTCTTGTTGATGAGATTTAAGATCATCGTCCAACAACCTCAACATCTGTTGCACATTTGAATTTTCACTATGTTTCCTTGCAGCTTCCTTGTCTGCATGAATTGCTGTGTGATCAAGCTCTTGGGAGTCCTTGGTGTTCTTGGAGTGTCGAAATTTCTCAGAACAATTCCCAAACTTCTTGGTGGGACTAGGCACAAGCTCAGACACTGTTACTTCCATTGGCCTGTGAGCAGCGCTCCTTTTATAGGAAGGGCTGGTCAGATCTTTCATCAGTACCCCCAGGTCTTGAGATGGCTCATAGTAGTTCTTACCACGCAGCTTGAATGAAGATGTGGCTTTTTCACTCAGTGTTGCACTTTTCCTCTTGGTGTTGTCCTAGATGGAAAATAAGTTTGAACACCTTCAGAACCACAGCAAGATTTGCCAGCAATAAAAACATAATTTTTTTTGGTCCCATATCATTTTGTCTCCTTTACCATATCTCAATCAACGATCAAGTTAAGAATAACATACAACGTAATTGCTTTAGAACCAATGCAATGACTACATACCTGAATCTTAGAATCAGTAACTGCTTTGTTGGTGCTTTCAGTAGCAGGTACACTGGTGTTTTCATCCTCCTTTTCCTTTGCTGCATCAGCATTTTCCACAACATGCCTGTCTGCAGTGCTGACCTCCTGATTGGTAGTGTGCATTGCGTGGATACTGTTTCGCACATGCTCAGCAAAGTCCTCTCCATTCTCCTGAAGGTCCAGGTCACCAAGATAGTAATGCCTTAAAAAAAAAGTAAATTCTTCTTTAAAACTCTTACCAAGTAACATTCTCCTTGCTGACTTACCACTGTACCTAAAATAATTTGCTGAACAAACAAGCCCATAACAGGGAGAGTAATATGGTATTTAATGTTATGCATAATATTGTAGCAACATTTGCTATTCCATAAATTACAGAAATCAGGAAGGCGGCAGCTCACAAAACAAAAAGACAGAGAAGAAAGACTGGTACTCACGAAAAGACAGCTCTGACAACACTCAGCTCTAGGGCCTCACTGTCTGTCAATCCATCATAGACAGTCGTCCCATCTTCTTCTTCATCATCTACAGTTCTAACAGTCACAGTTAGTGAATTATTTGTAGCTCCATAGGACACATCTCTACAGAAGAGGAAGTCCTCTGTTAATTCCTCCTCAGATTCCTCAACCACACTCTCTTGTTCGTCTGGTTCAACCTCATTGGACATCTGCCTTTCTAAGTTTGAATCAAACTGTTCCTGTTCTGGCATAGGTTTTTTAGCATCTGTGGCAGCTGCAGGCCTGGGTTGTGCTAAGTCAGCACTTTGAACATGCTCTTTCATAACCTTATCATCAATGCCAGCAGGAGGATGCTGTAGGTCGTCCATTATAGTGCTCCCATCAGCGGTTGAAACAGTGTCCGTGGTAGTTAGTGTTTCTGTGTCTATCAGATTTGTAGCTGGTGGCTGGTGCCCATAGTCCACCACGATTGCTTGCATCCTGATGTCAGCATCCTCCTCTTCCTCCACTGACTGTTCCACTTTGTCTCTGCCGTGCCCATAATCTACCACCTTGGACACTGGACTGATTTTTGGTCCAGAGGAAGAGCCGTGTTGGTAGTCTATTGTTGTAGAGCCGGCACCATGGTTGTACTCTACCACAGATGGTTTCTCTTGTTGAGCAGGCTTCTTTCGTGGAATGGTTAAGTTGCTTATGCTTGGCAGCATGCACCTCTTTATTATATCTATGGAAGTTGTGGGAGAAAAAAACAGAGAAAGTAAGCATACTGTAATTGACAGGAATGTAACAAGCATTCTAACACTGACAGTGCCACAGAAAAACAACAAACTCTCATATTTGGATAAGTCTGGGGAATACATTAAACACCAATACTTGTAAGATAGAATCAAGTATTGAACAGACAAAAATGCCAAAGTTAAGTAAAAGAATTTGAAAATGGCCATGAAAAGTATGTTTACCTTCCTCTGGCATTCTGATCCTTTTTTTCTCAGGAAGTCTTTCCTTCTCCAGTCTCTCTTTCCTTTTCTCAGGCATCTTCTTCTGAGTCACCACCACTTTTTCCTTTTCCTTTAGTGGCTTTTTCTTCTGTGGCTTTCCTATCACAACAGTGTCCAGGAAATTCTTCATCTCAGATGCACTAGAAATCTTACTTTCTGCTTGTGTCTCCTCAATAACAGTGTCCAGAAATGCCTTCATTTCTTCTTTCTCCTCTAAGGGAATATTGCTCACTACCCCAGCCTTAGGCTGCAAAGCTGCATCTTTTCCCTTTGCTATGCCTGAAGCTTTAGTAGATGGCTTTTCCTTGTCTGTAGGTCCTGCATCTGGAACTTTAGACTTGTCTGTTTCTTCTTGAGCCTGAGCTGATACAGGTACCTCTTGAACTTTTGGAGGCGGCGGTGGCTCCTTTTTTTTAGGAAGGGGTCTTGTTGGTGCATCAAGGTGCTCAGAGAGGGAATGACTTCTTGCTGGAGGCACTTTCTCCATGCTAACAACCCCTGTTGGTGAGTCTGATGGAGTAGTCTTTTCACTTGCTAGAAGTGGGGAAGATGCCGTAATGAGTGGTGAGTTTAAAAGCGGTGATGCTGCTGTAGTTGTAGGCGTGCTTCCCTGTGCAGATGGCAATGAGCTGGTCCGTGCCATGGCAGGGACCTTTGGCTGCATGGCCTCTAAGTGTTTCCTCAGGCGTGGATCGTTCGCTTTCTGGTTTGGAGGAAGAGAGGACAGCGGGAACTTCCCCAACCGAGAACTACCCTGCGGCCCTGAGGCCGGTTGCTGGAGAAAAGGCGACGCCCCGCTGGGTGAATAGGAGGGTGTGGCAGCTAGCTGTGGTGGGGTCGACCCAGATGGTGTTGGGACTGATCCTCCGTAAGACGACAATGGATACATGGGGGGACGGGGATGTGCAGACATGGAACCTGGAACTGATGACTGGTTTGGAGTTCCCAGCAAGGGCATGTTCCGTCCCTGGGGGTGGGGTGAGTGTGGTCCGAGAGGGTACATCTGATGGGGGTAAGGGGACGGCGTGGGACCCATCCTGTTGGAGGGCTGGCCACTGTGCTGCTGAAGAGGAAAGGCTGGAACCTGTGCCAGACGAGGGTCCATGTTGGCTGGCTGATGCTGCCGTCTCTGGAGCTCAAGCTGCCAACGCTGCAAACAAAAAGAGTATGCTACCGTAAATGTGATTTTCAGAGATAAGAAAACTATGGCTATTGTCTTCATACAATGTAAAAAGTTCACATAGTTGCAGTTTCAAAATTTCAGTTTCTAAATCTTTTACAATGGTCAAATGTTGTAAATCTAATTGACATGACTTTATGATGCATACCCATTCTAATTAGTTATCTAAAAGAAATCTTTTCAAAAGAGCATATAACCCTTTTAGCACTAAAAGATGAAGAGGGTGCTTTAACAGGAATTGTCAATATCATCTTCTCACAAACGCAGACATTTCAGATACAAATGCGAGCTCTTACATGGGTGAACGAGTACTGATGAGTGAAACACTGTTCCAGCTGCAGCCGTGACACAATGGGGTACTTGGGAACAGTGAAGTCTGTGTTGTCAAAGGCATCTGTCTCCTGAAGAACCTTCTTCTGCTGAGCCTCCGCCAGCGTCTTACTGTGAACTTCCACCTTCGCCTGAAGGTTGCGTAGCAGCTGGTTTTGTCGCTCCAGGTTCTGGATTGAATCTTGGACAGTCATGTTCCCCTCAGCTTGCATCTTCTGAAGCTCAAACACCTTTGGAAGAAGATTTTAAAAAGACCTGTTGTAAGTCTCTAAGAACATTGATGATAAGGATGTAAATGCATTGAGTTTAAATTTTAGTTTACAGCTAAAAATTGAAATCATTCATTGTTGCTTACATAGCAGAGGAGAAGTTAAGCTTGTGTTACGCCGAAGGGCAGCTATCTCGGTTATGTAGATACAGATACAGAAGTGACAAACATTATACCAACATGCCAAAGGTCAGCAGTTTGCTAAGATCGTACCTGCATCATGGCACTCCTGAGCTCCGTTGTGTCCACCTTAGGTGTCTTTGGGGAGTCCGCCTCTGCTGCAGAGGAGGAAGGTGTGGCAGGAGAGGGAGAGCCGTACAGAGATGAGCCATCCACAGGGGCTTTGATGTTCTTCCTCAGGCTACAATCTGTAGGAAATGAACACAACATATTGTTAGATACTGTCTTAGGATCAATTTCATCAAACATTTAAACCACACATACGCTTCAACAAATTGACGAGTGGGCAAAAAGAAGTCATCATGAATTAAAGTCAAGACAATGTTTTGTGGGCACTCAAATCAGTAAACTCATAATAAGTAAAAAAAGGGTTCATATGAATATCACTACGAATTTATTTTTTTGTTGAGATAAAGCTACCATGTTACTGGTCCCCTGTATTTTTGAGAGAGAGTCTATTTATGCCACGATGTATCAAAAATATTTATGTAAGGAATATAACCAACCTCTGAGGGAAGCCAGCATGGGGGAGGGTGACACAAACAGCCCATGTAGCACCATGGGGGAGCTGGGGTCAATGATACCTGCAGAGAGAGGGAACATACTGCATCAACTCTCAATCTCATACATATCCAGGTGCTGCCAGAGATACAACTTATGATTCTGTTAGCTGGTCATTCTAGGCCAGTCTTGGTCACACAGTTATAAACCAACTTTGAAATACCATAATTAAAAGAGTGTCACACAAATGTTGATAGATGCATCTGCCATGTCACATACCTAAGTCTTGTGCCATCTGACAGCTGGGGAACATGAGCAGCTGCACTCCATCTGGTAGGACAGCTACACAAGCCTGGAGACAGAAACAGGTGTAAGTCCAATGGTTCATCTTTTACCGACTACAAACACTGTTCACTGTAGGGCACATCCCTTAACAGGATTCTCCAACAACTCCAACAAAAATTGATATCAAAGTGTTAATTTCAAAGTAGCATGAATTAAAGAACTATGAAGACTAGACCTTGGTAGTCTGAATTGATTTTCCTGTACCATAAAGCTGGTATCCACAAGTTAATAACAGTTAGGAAACAAAGGATGCCAACCTCTTTTCTCTTTTCCATGAAGTTGAGCAGCGAGACTAGCTTGTTCTCCACATCTATTATTGCCTTCACTTCACAGTAGATAAAGTACTTGTCACCAATATGAACTGTGAAGGGAGAGAAAACACATGATATACCACCATAAATGTACTATACGAAAATACTCTTCAAGTTGTAGCTTTGACTGATTGAAATAAACACCACACTAAAGCAACAATTCAGTCATGCTCCATACCTGTATACAATTAAACAATCCTTTGTGTGGTTTACTTCTTGCCAGAATACAAAAGTTTTTTGAGTATTTGGCCTCACCTTCCCTATGAGTTGACACCTTAGGCAGCTTTGTGAAGATGGGACAAGGCAGATTCTTCTGGAGCTTGTGGAAGGGAATCCTGCCACTGATGCAGATCTGCTGTTCCCTGTATGTGATACAGAAGCCACCATTAAAAATTATCACACACACAAAAAACATACACAAAAAAAACATTGCCTGGTGTGCTGGACCAGTAAATTACAACTATGATGAGATTACACAGGAACTGTAGACAAATTATATCAACAGAGACTGTAGACAAATCATGTCACACATGAATGATATACATTCTATGGAAAGTGAGTCAAAGATAACGGAAGGCCGGGTATCACCTTAAGACAAATTTGAAAGCACACATTGCAATGTACATGTTAACAGTGACTTTTACTTAAGAAACTGTGGAAGAGTTCTCTTACATCTGTATGGGTAGGAGAGTGCATGTAGGTGAGCGGAGCTGGATTTCACACAGTGGATTCTCCTTGTTCACAAGCTGACCTCTCCACAGTTCATACCCCTCCTCTGTTAGATCTATTTGTGGCCTCCTAGCTACTGACATAAAAAAAATAACTTGAAAAATTGTCCTATGATTAAACAGCATACTATTCTACAGACCCTTTAATATTCTACCTGATAAGGACTTATCCCCATTTTAGTACAGCTAAAATCAATTTTCATGCATTCATTAACTGATTGACTATAATCAATACAATAAGTATAAAAAGATGGTTCTAAACATGCTACTTGCATGCTGCTAATTTGGAATTCTATATGGTACCAATAATGTAATTTACTACTACGTGTACAAGACTTATTTGTGCTACATAAGGTAAAACTATATTTCAAAACCATAATGCACTTACCTTCGATCATCTGTGCTGAAGGATAGCTTGCGTAGGATGGCCCCACATGAGACATGCTGGAGGGCCTAGGTGTACTGACTGGTGGGTAGGACGGATGTGGTCTTTGGGGCAACCTGACAACGACAAGTCAACAACAATAAAATGTCATTGTAGTACAGTACAGTAAAATGTTTGAAGTTAATGCTACAGTTCTGTAACAACCATATAGAGCGAATATTGTGCAATGAAACATTGCTGTTTATGAGATCGTCTTTTTCACCTTAGTGGTACAAAACAAAATGCCAGAATTCAAAGAATCAACCTCATGTATAAAACAACTACTAACAAGCGTTCGCAGAACTCAACCTTCGTGAAATGGGTGAGGGTGTGGTGGTTTGAGGGTGTTTTTTTATAGACATCTCAGGGGCTAGCCTAACAGTATATGATACGTCCGATTGGCAAAATTGTCCGGAATTCTACAGGATTTTTTCCGAGCCTATGTAGTTGCTTTGGAGTGGAATAATTTGGTTCACAGATTGTCATGGTATTTGGAATGCAGATAGTTTTTGTCATGGACTGTGAGCGAGCGAATGAGTGAGATAGCTCTGGAGATGCCTTACATAATCAAATTTTATCATACAAATTAGGGGCTAATTTGCTTAGGTAATGAGGACAGTTTATAAGCCTACTTCATTTCATATTAGCAGATACTCAAACATAAGACACATGTAACTAACAAAGAGAGAACTACTAGCCTAACTGAGTAGTGTACTAGTATGTCCGTTTGGGCCACAGCAAGTAAATTTTATGGATGACATCCGCGAGTGCATTAAATTTCGCCTGATTTCAGAAAAAAAAGAATTTTATCTTCTGCAGGGACCGTCAACATGACGATAAAGTACCATAATTAGCAAATATGTTGTGTTGTAGCCTAATGATTGTACTTGTACAAGTGACACTTGCGAGGTACCCAGGACTGTAGTTGTAGAAATAAAATTTATTGGATATATGGAAGCTATGAGTGTGCTTACCAAATTTGTTGATGATGCCAGTCTACGACACTAGTGTCAGTGTATGTCTTAAAAACAGGAATGATTGCCTTGTTGGCTCTGATGCCATGTTTTGTCCCTTTAATTCTTTTTACAACAGTCATCAGAACTTTATGGTGCCTATTTTTGAAAATGTAGCTGTCTTATTTTTTTTCACCTATCTTGTTTTTTTTCACCCTATCGCACTTTTTTTGCAGTCTGCAGAGGATGTCATCCATAAAATTTACTTGCTGTGGCCTTTGTAAAAATTCCCGGAATTTACACCAAGTCTTACGCGCGTGCGCAATTGCATCATCCCTTTGGAGGGTAATAACATGGGAAGGGTTGACGGATCGTCGTGATTTTTGATATCTCTAGATAACTTGGGGGATGCCTTCTATAATCAAGTTCTATCAATGCAAACCAGGGGCTAGTTTGCACAATTAATTATTCCGCAGCATTTCATAACAGGACAGTCAAACGTACATGTATTACATTTGTAACTGAAAAAAAGATATTTATAGATATTAAATATGCACATTGCTGCCTAGCTCCGCAATTTAGTACGTTATATACTTCCAATGTGTATAATGGACTATCGAGATAAAACAAATATTGACGACTTGATACATTGCATGGACCTTTCCACAAAGTAATAATAGTTTTTTGTACAACCCCCTTTACGTATAATATACGACTCCTGCGGTAAAGATCATTATTGCCGACTTGTTGCTTGCAACAATGATGATGTAACATTCTTTGTTTCACAATGCAGTCCACTACATTGTGTATCCCATATGTCTAATGTACAGTCCCTATAAACAATCATATCAATGACTACAAGTTACTGTGAAAAACACTTAACCCTGCTCCACTTCGTACATAAACTTTACGTAACTTTGTCCAGCAATGTATTGTACCGGTAGTAACTGTTACGCGTATAGACCCTTTTAAAACGTATGATATACGCCCCTGTATACAATATCATCATTACCCTTATTCTTGGTCTACAGATTATCAAATCTTATGGGATACATGTACACCCCATCATGTATAATGTACTATCCCTATAAACCATTTTCTTGTAGTCTTCGATACAAACGTCTGTCGCAACTATGACCTTGGGGGTCACTTCCTGTGGGGTCGGCAGCCCACGCTGGCATGACGTAATCACCTAAATATAGAACCGTTACACCATTACACCCAAATATAGCCACACTGGTTTACTGCCGGACCTATTTTCCAACTACAAACATCCCCGGCAAAACCGTCAAAAGCCACTAAACGATAAAACGCCATGTACGTTTCTTCACTGTCTCAAGAGCTACCCACATACCAAATATCAGATCAATCTGTCATGCCGTTCATGAGATTTTTCTGTCCACAGACACGTACCCTACAACGGTTTGCACACATACCTATTGCATTCTGCTAATTACCTCCTAATTTGCATAATAATCATACAATTATGTACATCACTACCTAAGCTATCTGCATACCTACAGTCATTCCGATCCATCGACCCCTGCTTCCATAATTCCTTCTCAAAACCTAACACAAGAATGACTTTCACCGCCCCAGCAAAACCCCTAAGTGGCCAAAACTTACACACCTTACTATTCATTTATACAGCTACTTACCACTTAAAAATCATCACCCAAACATGTCCCGAAAAAAAAAATCAAAACCGGAAGTTCTGCTGCAGTACAATAACACTCCGCTAGAGCGCCCTGCCGTAACGCAATTCCTACCATTCCTTCGTCATGTCTAACCCTACCCACATACCAAATATCAAAACAATCCATCCATGCCTTCCCCAGTTATCAGGCTGACAAACGTCCCTCTCACAAAAAAACAGCACTCAAAACAAACCCTTCGTTTCACGAAGGGAATAAATGTACCGGTAGCAAGTGCTGCTGGTGAATGTCTGTTGTGGCACTTAAAATACAATTCTGCATTTCTTTGTGATGCAAATATTTGATATGCAACCAATTTAAAGTTACCAAGTAGGTCAATTGTCTGGCTGTCACATACCTTGTCTGTGCTGAGGAGGCCATGAGAGGGAATGTTTGAGACCCCCCAAACACTTCAAACTGTACGACAGCATACGGGAGCACATGTCGAGGACGCTTCAGCATATCCAGGTCTCCAAACTCATACAAGTAGTACTGTGGATATGAAATAGTGTAGCAATTATCATACTAACAAAAAAACTGCTTCTTAAATTTGAAAACAAAAAATGGCAATGAGATAGTACGCATAGTTTCTACTGATAGTTCTTTGAGAATGCAATACAATAAAATCAAATCACACAAGCATTCTCATTTCTAATTCATGATATGCTGCTGATAAAGGTACCTGTGCTGCATGGAATGCCTGGTTTGGTTGAAGGCTCCCGATTTCAGCCACTGCTTTGGACACGTGGCAGTCAAAGTTTGGTGTTGGCTCGGTAAAATTCCACGAGTTGTTCTCCACCACTGACTTCATCTTACCCTGTAACGTAAGTACAAAATAATGGAGATCAATACCAGCAACACTAAACATAACTAAGTTATTGATTTTTCTTAGTATACCTACCAGCAAAGAGAACTTAAAGAATCATCAACTGAGTTTCTTTTTGTTCATCGGATTGCATTTCAGCACTAAGGACAGGAATTTCAACATTGGAACTTTTTTTTGGTCGATTGTGTGCTCCATTATCGGAAAGTCTTCCTGAAATGTTTCCAAATCCTGAACAGTTAGAGGACTTTATCTTGATGACTTTGAAGATGATAAGGAATCCATTTGTGGATTTGAACATTGATACATTTTTAAGGCTGGTATGGTTCTAACTCAATAATGTGCTCCCTTATTGGAAATTTCTCCTTAAAGATTCCCAATCCTGAACAGCTGGAGTACTTTACCTTGATGACTTTGAAGATGATAAGGAATCCCTTTGTGCCATTTATAAGGGGCCCAGGCTTGATGATGTCCGCATACCTTGATACATACACTCCTACACAGACAATAAAATCAGTTATTGATCAAGACACCATATTTAGACAGGTACAGTATTTCACCAGCCAACTCTATCAAGCAATGACTTATGGTGAACTAGTAATGTGCACTAAAGGCAATTCATCAATACAATTCATCTGCCAAAAAATTAATGATTTATTGTTATTGACAAAACGTTGTAATGCTAGTAAAGAAGATATTTAAACCGATGTTCTGTGTTCTGCGAGTATATTTCTGTTGCTCTACAACCTAACTTAAAGCTTACCCATGTTGGGGTGTCCCAGGCTGGATAGAAAGCTGCTCCCAACTGTCAGCCCTGTCTGACACACCTTCTGAGCCTGGTGAACAGAAGGTAACAATTATTCCATTATCCTTATTCCTAACAATATAGAATAGACAGAAATTAAAGTTACTTGTACAACTAAGTAAAAAATTGTGCTCCTTACTCGCTTCCAAACAGCAGAAAATCCAACAACCTTGTACCCTTTGCTGCAGGATTTATGGCAAACTACCTTCAATCAAAGGAAGCCTTTTCAGAAAATCAAACAGCCAAAATGAGCACAGACCAATATTTTGGAAGATAAGGGACAGTAGACAAAGTAAAGAGTACCTATTGGCACCATTTGCTTGGTGGTATGGAGTTTTGCTGAGCAAGAAACAATTTTACCTACACCATTGCAAAGCTCTAGAAGAATATCTTACATCTTCAAATGTGTCCAGGCATAGGAAGCCGAGCTGTTCTGCCAGATCCTTGTCTGTCCTGCCCTCTCCCTTCATCTCTCTTCTCTTCTCATGGAACTGGGAAGACACAAGATTTATATCATATTACATAGAGTATGTAAATTGCAATCAAATTTCACGCTATATTGAGTTAGAATTTTCTAATGTTGTTTAAAGACTAACAGAGTATGATCAAAATACAGAAAGACGTTAGGTTCTAACAAAATAATAAGCAGCTACCTCCAACAGACAGAAAAGCAACACGTTGCCAACTTTTCTACATTCATTCAAACATCATTTTCCATCAACTGCAGTATGTTTCAACATGAATCTATTTTGCAACATCACTCTTCAACAAAAATCTTAGTCTATCTAACGTTACCTTCCTTCTATTGTAGCCATAAGATGAGAAAATTTAAAAAAAGGAGTACCTCCTTGGACAGCTCCTGGTTGTGGACCATGTAGATTTTGAGGTGTTTGATCTTGTTCTTCATGGCTGGATCTCTGTAGCACAAGGACACCTGGGGAAGCAGCTCATGGGTGAACTCACGGGACGTCAGCGAGATATCCTCCAGTAGTTCTGTGGGGGAAAAGTAGAGATGAAATGCACATGATCAAGTGAACTGTAACTCTGAGATGCTGTAACACAGGTCAATTGCACTGGAACACATATAGTACATGTACCCTTATCGCCAGATATATTTGACATGCATGCAATGAGATGGGACCATTGGGTGGTTATTTCTAACTAAGACAAATCCATCATTGATGGGTGGAAAGTACCTGTATTGAGTGTGAGGATGTACTTTCTCACCATGACTACCGAATCTTTTTCTTCTTTAAGTTCTGCTGCTATATGCTGGTAAATTTGTTTCTATTCACAGAAAAATGCACTGACACATTCTAAGTATTCACAGACATCATGAGTCTTTGGATTATATCATAAGCAGCTATACTGCATTGTGTATGAAATACCATCATTTGCTGCTGAAAGAAACATTATGATTAACTCTATCACTAATTCTTTATAAGTTTATGTTTAATGCTACATAAAAACCAATATCTAGGTAAGGTGTCAAAACTTAGGTGCACAGCTCCAAGTTTTGGTGCACAAAAGTAAACCCAATATTTCCAGCCCAGACATGCTGTACTACACCAAGCCATATGAGTTACTGTGTACACTACCAGAGCTCAAAATACGACCTACAAATGCAGATTAGTGCAGGTAAAATGAGAGCTGTGCAGGAATTTCTGATGTCTACCTGCACCTAACCTGCACTGGTCCATGTACTGGGTTTTATACGTCCTATAATGTAGGTGTATATGGATTATTATTACATTGTGTAGATGCATCAACTGTTACCACCTATAAAGTATAAAAGAAAAATAGCAATGGTTCCTGAATAATTTTAGTATGATCCATTAACTTCCTAAATTCCAAGTGGTGCAGGTAAAATTTGTCTGGTGCAGGTAATTTTCAATGTTACCTGTACCAGTGCAGGCATGCAGAAAAAAGGATTTTGAGCCCTGACTACACATACAGTAAGTATAACAATTTTTTCCTGTTGGACCAGTCCAGAAAAACTGGACCTAAAAAAATCAGTAGACCGGATGTTGGGGACCCATTTGAAAATGAACAGGTTATACTAGCAGGCGGTTCACATGTTTTGGGGCTTAATGTGCCAAGAAAATAAAAAGAGCAAAGTAGGGGAAATTTGATTGATATTCATTATATTTCAGCCATACCATATATGGTATGGTGAAATATATTGTATTCGTAATGTTTCTTTCTTTCTTTCTTTCTTTCTTTCTCCTGTCAAATCTTCAAATCGAATCATCTCCGTCGTTCCGGGACCGAATGACCTGAAATTTGGCACAAGAGTAGAGTGGGTCAATACCGAGGTGCTTTTTTCTCATTTTTTTCATATCTGCCTCTAAAATGATTTTATTGAAGTTTAAAGGTCACGTTTTGACCACAACGGTATATTTTGACCCCCTGTACCATTGAATTACAGTGGAATGACCTTAAATTTGGTGTAGATAGGCATTAGATAGTTGGTAAAATGATCCAAGTAAAATTTTTGGCATGAACCAATTTCAAATTATTAATTTCTGCACTTTTCTGAGGGGAAATTGGTTTTCTTTCGGCCTTCTCCCGTGAACTCCCGTGACCCCAGAGCCCACAGGTGCCAGGTGCCAGCGGTCTGGGGAGAGCGAGAGTTAATTACTTTATGGACGCCAGCCAATCAGCGACGAGAAAGGCGAATGCTAGTTAATATTCATAAGCGGGGCCTTCCAATCTCGTTTATACACAAACAGATGCATATTACAGCCTTACAGTGGCCATATGTTACCCTGTGCCCGGTTTGAAATTGTAGTTTGTGAGGATTTGGAGTTCAGACAGGGTCATTTGAGCGGTAGCGGACGGTACGCGTGCATTGAACGTCAGAATACAAGTCTGTGTCGATGAATTTACCAACATTCCGCATGGCACTATCAATCATTTTTGGCAGATTTGACTTTGGGGGTTAGTTGAGACAATCGAGAAAATGTTACTTGGCAGAAAACGCGGGAAAATTGGACAGTTTGCGTTTAGTTTTGATACGTAAGTTTGACAGTGGCGAGAATGCAGGTTTTTTTTTCCCAAACAAATGCAGGTACTTCTAACGTTAGTGTTGTTGTTGTTCTTTTTTGACGTAAACTTTGTACATTCAAATTGTAAGTAACTTTAAACTGCCAGAGTTTGAGCCCAATAAAACACTCTTAGTACCAGAGTATCACCACTGACCTCCGAAAAGAAACCCCCGAACAAGGTAGAAACTCCTATCCTCCAGGTCTCGCACGCTACGAGCAGGAAATTACAACACTCAGACAAGATTACGTCCGATGGCTGATTGCATACAAAGTAAAACAATTTAACAGTGGTATGCAGGGCATAGACTTAACAAAGAATTCGAAGGAAAATGAAATATATAGATAAAACCAAATCAAGTTAACTTGTTGGTCCTGGGATTTTTCAGAAAAGAAATGGAGCGACAGGGTGGTAAAATTCTTGGAAAAATTCGAGACGTCTCCGTTTATGTAATGGCTCATACAAAACAAGAAGATTGAAGTTTTTAGCTTGAAAAAAAAACAACAACAACAACACACTCCTACTACACAACACCTGCACCTGCTTGACAATTATTGTTGTTTATTTATTGTTTATTAAGAAACCTTTTAGCCCTTACGGGCTAATCTTCCAAGGTTCAATCAACATGAATCAACATGATAATCAACATGAATACATACATTTTAAAAAATACAACAATCACAAAGTATTTACAATAGAGCACAGTGTCTAGAGGTCAAAGGTCTAGATGACAATGTTTGAGATGGCTTGTTTAAAACTGGACAATGTACACAGTGCCTTAATGTCAGATGGCAATGAGTTCCAGAGCATAATTGCTCGGTACAAGAAGGTACGTTTTCCACTGTTTGTTTTAGGTTTAGGTAGTCTGAAGTTGTTAGATACAGAAAATCTAGTATTATACATGTGGGATGAATTAACTGGTATGAAGGAATTGTACACATATTAAAACGTATGCCCTACTTGATTAAAAAAAGCAATAATAAATGTACCCACATCACAAGGAGATTATGACGGTACTTAGACCTAGTTATCGAAGTGGAAATTGTTGGATGGCGTCATGTAATTTCATGATGAAAATCTTCTGAATGGAAGATGCGTTTTTTTTCACTCTCGGAAAAATAGGAGCTGCCGCAATTCTAAAAGCCAATCAGTTATGCATAGGCGCTCCTGTGGAAGATTATATTCTTCCATGTGGGCCCGGTTCATATTGGGCAAGCTCTGTTTTGACCTGGAATCAATTCACAATATTAGTTCTCTTTTGGGGATAACTTACAGTTTAAATATTGCACTTTTGCGCAGGGGTGACTTGGAACAGTCCAATGTTGCGTGGGAATGGGTATGGCTGAAATATGCTGTATTTGCACCCAAGCAAATGTCGGCCTTTCTAGTTTTTACCAAGTTTCTACAGTCAGACTTGGTCTAAGTTAACAAAGGCTAGGCCTTGGTGTTGTTAACATTAAGACAGGATTTAAAACGCCAGAAAAAGTCAAATGTTTCACCAAACAGATTGAATATCGCCCATTCACAATTTTTCACAGACAGTTAGGTCCAGGTTCAGGTTCGGACCTGATCCTCTTGGACCTGGACCATACCATTACATGGACCTGAATTTTCTGTACCGGTACCCACCCCTAGTATACAGTATTGTAAACCAGTTGATCAAGCAAACAAAATGATTCACATTCCTTTATTTGAATAGAGATTCTAATATCCAATGCAATGATAATAAAGTATGCACTGTGTGCCACATAGCTATCTATATTCAACATCATTAGACCTGTTGATAGAGGAAATATCAAGGTTATTTAGGGGGATAACTTGCATTACATGAATAATGGTTTACATGCAAATTTCTTAAGAATCTTGTCTAGAGTGACCACATATAGTTCACATAGACTAGATGTTATCGCAGTCTTCTCAGCTTTGCCAATAAAAGGCTTATGATAGTGCAAGAAAGTAATTAACAGTAATATCAATACCCTAATGAACAGTTTGTTCCTATCTGTTTGACAACTAAGCTCTTGTTGCAAATTACTCTCTTGCACGTAAACGGACATTGAGTACGAGAATTACTTTGCTGTTGTGATGAATAAAACATTAACCTGCTTGTAAATACTTTAAAGCAGCCACCCAGGTGCAATATCAAGGCTGTGGTCATATATCTATTTCACATCCTACAACTTTCCCAATAACTTGAATAAGCACATTTATGCCCCAGGACGGAGGCACGGGTCCTGTAGACAGCCAAGTTACAAATATTGTTACCAAGTCAAGATGAGAGTTGAAAGTTTGTTAATCTGTTTGTTTGTTGGATGGTTAGGTGCTTGACTGGAATGACAAATGTTTTTTTTTGGCTTATTGCCCAGTCTCAGCGTTCTTCTAGTTTGACCTGACAGCCTGTGGATCGCTCGTGGGCACTTTAGTTGCATCATGAATTGCACATTGTTTCTGCGGGATAGTTGGGGATGGGAAAGAGCGTTTCATGCGTCATCAGTGTTCTAATCTGTAATCATTTGGGCATGTTTGGTATCTGCCAGGCCGTACTATGGTTCCGCCATTGGGTCATCCATCTTGCAGATGGTGGGGGCTGGGACCGAGAAAGCACATATTTCAAAGCGATATGCACCAGAATCTGAGAATAATTTTGACAGCAATTCTAATGTGTGAATCCGGTATATAAATTTCCAATCAAGCAGCCCTCACAGAATGCATTCAATTCATTCGATGGAAGCAGTGTGATACAAAATACAGCCTCATGTGATACATATAGAATACAACACTGTGTATTCCGTATCACCCGAGGTACCAGCCCGACCGCGGGTCGGATTGCCCGACGGCCGAAGGCCGGAGGGTGATCCGATCCGCGGGAGGACTGGGACCGAGGGTGGTCCGACCCGCGGAAGGCCGGAGGGTGATCCAACCCGCGGGAGGGCTGGGACCGAGGGTGATGCGGAATACACCGTGTTGTATTTTATTTATGTCCTACCCGCCTGAGAAAACCACTGTTTTGATGCGAAATGCGCCAGAAGTTGAACAAATTTGTTGCCCTCGAAAAAAAAGCGTTGCAACAGTAATGTTCCAACGTCCGAATCAGGTATTCGAACTTTCGATGGCGCCGTACTAGGCCCACTCGAAACAGTTCGATTTATTCGAATGGAGCCCGTGTGATAAGCCCGGGCCGTACGGAAAGTTATCAGCCGGTCCGGAACACCCGTATCGAACATTTTCGCATCACAGGTATGACATAAAGCAAGTTATCACCAGTCTGGCACATCCATATTAAACATTATAGCACTCCAGGTATGACATCAACTATAAGTTGAATGTTTTGTTACATACAAAGGGCTCCAAATACGTTTTTCTGTCTGCTTGCACTGGTACAGTTTACTTTTGCAGGGCTCGAAATACCACATGCATATGCAAGTTTGTGCAAGTAAAATTGGTGTGGTGCAAGTAAGTTTAGACCAAACTTGCACCAGTGCAAGTTACTTTTGTCCTCTAATACCTGACATTAGAAAAAGCTTACACACACCGAGAATATTGTCATTGTCTGTCATTGAAACGTAAAAGAAAATAACACTGAATAAAAAAAAAAGCCTAAATTTGTTATTTCTAAATTTGGTTAGACATCCAGGGAAACTATTTTTTTTAGACAAATCCATCTCTACAATGCTAATGATTCCTATGGTGCTGTTCCTTTCCTTTATTCCTTTATTCCGATACCCTTTAGCCCTATTTAGGGCTAGTCTACCAGGGTTCATATGAAACAATGAAACATACATAAACAAACGCAAATATATACACAAACATACATGTATATATACAAACAGAGCAGTCTTACCTTGATTTGCATATGAGTTACATTTGCATACTAAGTAGTGACTTTAAAATGTTCAACTGGTTTTTCCAGTTATATGTATTGTATTGAGTTGTTCTACCACTTCATTCTGGAGAGGCTTAAGACTAGTTACTGTGATGGATGTCACTCGAAGAGTCCAGAAGAAATCTATGGATCTTATCGAGTTGTAGACATTGAATTGTCTTTAATTGAGGCTAAATTCACAGTTTTTATGAAACAGTTTGTACAATTTCAAACCAAAACTAAGATACGCTACGGAAAAACAAATATCCAAACATGTGGTCTTTACCGGTATGTATCCCCATTTACTCACGTACATTTGCAAATATTCAGAAGAGGAGATAAGGGGTTAACAGTTCACTATTTTGGGTTGTGCAAGTAAGTTTCTTTTGGTGCAAGTTACCTTTGGCTTAATTTGCACAGGTGCAAGTTGACTGAAAAGTGTATTTCGAGCCCTGCTTTTGAAATTACCTGCACCAGAGAAATGTTACCTGCACCAGTCAGATATATCCCAAAAGTGGATAAAACAACTTTTTGAACATGCTTTATATACCTGTTTACTAATAAAGTAGAAATGGGATTACTGCCTTGCATATAAACAAAATAACAAGTTACCGTTCCATATACTCACAATGATTAGAAACTACATGTATCAGTAATCATCATCACACAATAATGCACAGTGCATAACCTGGTGCAGGTGTGTGCAGGTAGAGATCAGAAGTACCTACACAGCCCAACTTTTACCTGCACTAACCTGCATATGCAGGTGGTATTTTGAGGTTTGACTGTACATGCTGTATCCCCCCTTCTTTCACTTCACTTAAAGAATCATCATTTTTTTCTCATTTACTCTTATTCTTTTTATTTACAGATGTCTCTCTCTACTACATTTTGCACTCCCTAGATATCTAATGGGGGCATC
This sequence comes from Branchiostoma floridae, assembly GCF_000003815.2. Classification (NCBI taxonomy): domain Eukaryota; kingdom Metazoa; phylum Chordata; class Leptocardii; order Amphioxiformes; family Branchiostomatidae; genus Branchiostoma; species Branchiostoma floridae. The sequence goes on from NC_049983.1 coordinate 13,958,370, forward strand.
TACAATATTTACATATTGATAACATCTGTAAGACATTTGCATGTAAGATACATGGCGATTGGTAAGTAGGAATTTTTGGGATGAAAACAGGTTTTTCCAGCAAGTCAATGATGGACTGGCTTTCTATCACCTATCTGTATCTATATAGCCGGTATAACCGCCGTTCGGCGTAACACACCAGCTTCGCAGGCACGCGGTGCGGCAGCAGCTGGTTATAAACATGTCCTAAATACTGTTGTAACCACTAGTAGTACATAAAGCTTTCTTCAACAGAAAAAATTAAATGTGTGGATCAAACCAACTATCAGTAAAAAGTACTCTATACGCAGAGGCTTGGCTTCAGTTGGTTTTGTACTTCTGTTTAGGCCTGTTTCGTTATAATTACCTACCTTAGAAAAACCTGCCGACCCTAGACTTTTTTTGGGTGGGCAGTGGAGTCACATAGCTTCCAGTCAGAATTTTTATTCAGCCAGCTTCTTATTGAAGTAAAAACAGTTGCTTGTCCTATCTAATGAAGGATAAATGTATGAATTATGCACAAAATTAAAGTTTGGCATTGACAAACAAGTGAACTGAAAGAACATCATCAGGCCTCGAAATACTTTTTTCAGCCAGGTTGCGCAGGCGGCAACCCGAATCAAAAACCAACTTGCGCCATCAGCATTTCAGATTGCGCCACTTCCAAGTTGTTACTATCTCCAAATTTGCTACTTATCCATTATCTGTAAAAGCAGTTCATTTCAGTTGAAGAAATATAGCAAAAAAAAGATGCAGGGCAAATTAAGTGCACTTTTCTCAATAAACGTCCAATTTATCAATCTTTTGAAAATAAAGACTGCAACAAAAACAATATCTGAAAGAACCGTGAAAAAATCACAACCTTTCTGAGCATCTCTCGCACGGAGAAAACTACTGTCGCGGCGAGGGTGCGCAAGTGGTTAATTCGAGCCCTGATCATGCGAGTACTGTCATCTTGCTCTTGAATATTAATGAGTCGCCTTACATGGCGCCTTTTGACAACACAAAGGCATTTCTCTGATGGGCTGACGGTTAGTAGCCACGCCCCTAATACCCGTTTTCTGCGTCTGAAAAGGCAGGGGTGACATTGTAAGGCATTGCCGCGACAGTCAACCCTGTGTGGGGGGGTGGTTAAATCCTGTAGTTTAGCAGCACTTTTTATTTTTGCTGGATTTTTCTTTTTTTTTGCGAGTGTTAATTTTGGGGTCACCAGAGGATGTCATCCATAAAATTAAGTCAGTGTGGCCTAACCATAGAACAACTGACAACACGCATGCTGAAAGTGGCAGAGGAATCACGCAACATCTGCTTGGTAATATCCAATTATTGCAACGCCTAAAACGTATACCAGGAAAAAGTTTGTACTAGCTTGTTTTTCATAACACTGGCACTGGCCAATGCAATGCGCTAGCAAGCCAGAGTCAAACATCTGCTTAGGGAACATGCATCATCGCGCAACTGAGTACAGACGACATGCCAAACTATATACGAATGCAGCAAACGGAACATAGAGATCTTGGTGCGAACACTCAAGACAAATGATAGGCCGACTACAATAGTATACAGTTACAGAGTAATAAAAATCCTGAATCCACAGGCATTAGCTGAGTCAGCAGGCATTATTCTTGTAGTAATTAATGCACATTACTATTTCTAGGAAATAACATTTCAGGTATCTAAAATGACTTACTTTTGTAAAGACCGGTCAACAGTACCATTTCAGGGGTACCTAAGCCCTTACACAAATTTTCCCGAAATTACTATGCGATAAGGGACAAATGTTATTAAAAATACGCAAGACTATTATGAAAAATGCATTAACTTTGATAAAGCACTATCATATACAAACCTTATGAAAAATGAAATCTTTTTATGCAAATCAGTATTGAGAGATGCTACTCAGTGTTTCTACCCATGATATTTTTTACAGCGTTAAAAAGTGGAAATATTCTGGATAAGGCAATCTGTATGATACTGACATCTACTGCATTGTATTCTCACATTCACATCATAATTTCATACTTCTAAGGGTCTAAGGGTAAGGGGGCCTTATTCAGATTATGTCCACTTTCAATGACCTAATATTGCTTAGGTTGACTTTAAAGCTAAAGCAGTAGGCTCGTCCTCATTGAAATGTCAAAAATGCTGTCGCCTGACTTTACGACTTGATATTGAGCAAATTATAGACAGCATGACTGGTCCCTTTGTTTTTCTACAACCCCTGTAATGTTTAACAAAAGATGCACCACGACATTCATATTGGTTCATGGCTTTGAAGGTTAAATAAATATAGCCTCGGGTTGGATTTCAACCCCAGGGCTCGAAATACTTTTTTTCTGCATACCTGCACTGGTGCAGGTAACATTGAAAATTACCTGCACCAGACAAATTTTACCTGCACCATTCTGAATTTAGGAAGTATGGATCATACTAAAATTGTTCAGGAAACATTGCTATTTTTTCTGTGGGAGGCTGTGTGAGGAGGTTTATGCATGTTGCCAAATTCGACAACAAACGTTACCACCATGAGTTTGATAACTGCCCTGTAATGCATTATTACCTTCGCCTACCAATAGGACCGAAAATAATAAGTTGACATTATTTTGGCTATGGTTCAAAGAGGAATTTTCCTAAACAACCCAGCTCAAACAACCAGGTAATTTTCAGTGAAAATAAAGTTATTTATTTTTTTATCAAAGTGATCAGAGTGAGTATCGAATAGACATATATAATAGCCCATGAGCTATTCTTTTGTTTATTTCTTATGCACAACATCGTCTTCTCCTGTTGCCACAGCTCAATGCTGCTATCTTTTATCTCCAAGTTCCTGTGACTCGTGCAGTGGTTTTCCAATTTGCACAAAATTCGTATAATTTTACAAAAAATTACTTTAATATGCAACATTTTTGAGAATCCTGATTTGCATTATCAGTATTCAATTATGTACATCATAACTTAAACTATCTACAAACTAAAAACTAGAGTTCCACGAACACATACCTTTGCCAAATAAACCAGGTTTGTTATGTAGAATGATGTCTGTAGACATAAATGTGTTACTCATTACATTTTATTTTATATGCCCGGAGTTGGTTCATAACATTTCGCCATTGCTTATACAAATTAGATCCCTATTTACATAATGATATTAAATTGTATCAAGCATTACTTAAGCTATCAGCATACCAAAAATCATGATGATCCTTTCATCCCTTCTTGACTTATTCTCTTTCAAAGTTGGAAACTAAACCGGCTCCTGCAGTTCAAGAAAAGATGTTACTGGACCCAAACATACACCTCTTAGTCTCTGCCATCTTTCTCAGTTCCATATGTGTCAAGTTTGAAAGTCCTATCACGGAATGCAGTGGATTTATCAACTTTCTGCATTAATTATGCAAATTGTTGATTTATATAATTAGTATCTCATTATGTAAGTTTTTACTTAGGATATCTACATACCAAAAATCATGACGATCCGTCAACATGTTCATATTTTGCCATTAATTATGCAAATGAGATCATCATCTGCATAATTAATATGTATAAATATTTCTTTCCTTCTCAGCTACAAATGTGACAAGTTTGAAAGTCCTATAAAGGAATGCAGTGGATTTACAAACTTTCCTCATTAATTATGCAAATTAGCTGTCGATTTGCATAATTTGAATTCCATCATGTAAGTCTTCCCATTGGCTATCTACATACCAAAAATCATGACGATCCGTCAACACGTTTATATATTCTCATTAATCATGCAAATGAGGTCGTCATTTGCATAATTAATATGGATTGATTTTTCTCTCTTTCTCAGCTATATATGTGACAAGTTTGAAAGTCGTATTATGAAATGTAGCGGATTTATAAACTTTCCTCATTAATTATGCAAATTAGTTGCTGATTTGCATAATTAGTATTCCATCATGTACATTGTTACTTGGGCTATCTACATACCAAAAATCGTAACGATCCATCAACACGTTCTCGAGTTATTCTCGTCCAAAGTTTGAAAGGAAATCGGCGACTGCAGTTCCAAACAAGCCACTAGGGGGTCCAAACCTACCGCACTTACTCTCTGCCCCAAGGGCTATCCACCACTCAAATATCATAACCACAGCATGTCCAGAACACGAGATATCAAAAATTGAGGTTCTGCTGCAGTACCTTAGCAAGCCGCTAGGGGGCCCATTATCGAACTTGACCTTCATTTTCCCGACCCCTACCCACCTACCAAATATTATCTGGATCCATTCAAGGCTTCTCGAGTTATGCTGTTAACAGACACACAGACACACACACAGACAGACTCACAAGCCCAAAACATAACCTTAGCCATTCTGGCAAAGGTAATTATGACGATCCATCAAATTCTGAAACAAGATTAGACCCTGCAGTTCTGAAAAAAGCCACTAAAAGGGCCCAAACCTACACCACTTTTCTCTACCCCAGAAGATATCCATCACTCAAAAATAGCACAACCACTGCATATTCAGAACACAAGATATCAAAACTGAAAGTTCCGCTGCAATACCCAGGAAAGCTGCTAGGAAGCTAATTATTGAACTTGACCTTTATTTTCTTGACCCCATTCCTCCTAATAAATATCATAAGGACCCATCAAACACCTCGAGTTATGCTGTTGACAGACAGACACACAGACATGCAAATAGCACCAAAACATTCCTATTGACAAGGGTACTCATGAAAGTAAAGACATTTGACAGAAATTGGCCATGGGCCCTAATTCCCAGCTGGCTGAATAAAAGTGAATGATGCTGAAGTTCACTATGTTTACATTATCTCATCTGTATATACAGCCAGGGCTCGAAATACCACCTGCATATGCAGGTTAGTGCAGGTAAAATTGGAGCTGTGCAGGCATTTCAGGTGTCTACCTGCACCTAATCTGCACTGGTCCATGTACTGGGTTTTATACATAAATCATAAATGTCATATGATGTACTACAATGTAGGATTATGTGGTTATTAGCTGTATTAAATGTTAGGACGAGGAAATGTTACCACCTATAAAGTTGAAAAGAAAAAAATAGCAATTTTAGTATGATCCAAAATTTCTAAATTGAGAAGGTGCAGGTAAAATTTGTCTGGTGCGGGTAACTTTAAAAAAAAAGTATTTCAAGCCGTGACAGCACTTCAGACAGTGACAAAGCCAGATACAGCAAAAATCCATCTGGTTCTCATTAACTGGGGTTGGTGCTTTTAACCTTTGCCTCGTAAACTCTGCCTAGGTGTCTACAAACCAACTCTATTACTAGGATTCCAATTACTATTAGTATTAGGGGATAGAAGTCTTGCGTCTGAGAACAAATGAAACCCAAGTAAGGTTGTACATAATTTTGATAACTAACTTGTGTATTTCTCATTAACAACCCCATTCAGCTATTTTGATGACTGTTCCACTTAACCACTTATGTGGTAATACAGTGCAAAGTGGCCAAAGAATTTTTATCATTCAAATATAGAAGAGCTGCTAATGTAAGAATCAAAACTGCAATGCTGTCAGATATATCATATTTTTACTTTGCTAAATGCTACAAATACAAGTTGCATTAACTGCAAGCAAGCACAGTTACTAACATTATAGTTGCACTTGCACTTGCAAATGATAATACTGTAAATGCAGAAATGTTCGCGGTGGATTAATGTTCCCAGTTTAAACCACCGCAAACTTAAACTTAAAACCACCGCAAACATTTTTCTATTATGGTATTAGACTGCAGTTACGCAAACTTAAATCTACCGCGAAAAGTCCTTTTTCCCGCTACCGCGAAATTAAATACCAGCGAACTTAAATGCATTTACAGTAATTGATATAATGTATACAATAAGAGCAGAGCCAGCAGACTAACACAGTACTAAGACTAACTCCAACGGTTCAAATTGCAAATACATTTCCCCTTTAATTTTTAGAGGACGACCGGGTATATCTTCTACCAGAGTCCTAATTGGGCAGAGAACTCAAAACTCAAAAGAGATATCAAAGCCCCATCATTTGGATGGTATTGAGTTTCTGTCCATTTGATCACAGCATCAGGGGTGCATAAGCATTTGCACGAACCCTATGAAATCCGTACGGATATTATGTGATACACACGAATCACTATGCGAAAACGCACGAATATTATGAAAATTGCACGAATCACTATGCAAAAACGCACGAATATTGTGACATTCGCACGAATCACTATGGATTCACACGAACCTTATGAGAT
>NC_049983.1:13964717-14018786 GCF_000003815.2 Branchiostoma floridae
ACTGTTTTGCTTCATTTCGGCCTGTTACATTGTATTTTCCGCCGCACGCCGATCGAAGCCGCCATCTTGAAAATCTCGCTCCGTCTGTCACGTGACCCCGGCAGTGGTTGTGCAATTTCGCATAAGGTTTGTGCAAATCTCATAAGGTTCGTGTGCATCACATAGTGATTCGTGCGAATTTCATAATATTCGTGCGTTTTTGCATAGTGATTCGTGCGAATTTCATAATATTCGTGCGTTTTCGCATAGTGATTCGTGTGTATCACATAATATTCGTACGAATTTCATAGGGTTCGTGCAAATGCTTAGGCACCCCTGAGCATTCCAACTCACAGTCAGAATGTACATGAATGATAAACCCTATTGAATTTGTACTAAATTACATATACAATTGTACACACAATACCTTACCTGCTATTATAAATATATTGCTAAGTAGGATTTCACATATCAATTCTGGACCTTTCATTCTTGACCTATATTGGGTAGACTTCTAGATCCCGTTTACACTAAAAAAAGTGAGTTTAACATCGAAATGGATCAGAAGTTTAATTCTATCAAACTAGATAACTGCATTCAGACTCGTTTTTAGACAATTGGATTAAACCCAAACTTGCAATCATGACCACCCCGAATTGGGACGATCCAAAATGTTGCTAAAGATGACCGCATCATTTTGAAGCGGGTGGCAACATCGATTTTTCATGGTAACTGGCAGAAAATAACAGTAAAATCGGCCATATTGGGTTAGGTTTTGACTCGATTACAGTCGGCAAGATACTGAAGACCATGGCGCTCATGAGGTCATACAGGTCATTGGGATACTCATAGTCTACTATAATGGGGGTCACACTACAAAAATTGATTACAATCGTGTCATGCTAATCAGATTTAATGTTTAATCCAATTCATTTTTTGAGTGTGAATGGGGTCCTTTACAGGTCTAGACTGGTGTCAACAACTTGTCAATACCAGAAACCAGTGCTGTGACACTCACAAATACATAAATTGTAGAACTTGGGCACCAAAGGGATGAGCTTTTGTGGATGTGAAAATTTTGCACATGGAAAACTAATGCATGAAAATATCACTATATCATATACATGTATGCACATTAGCTGATTCCCAAGGGATTCAAAAACTTTTTGCAGTTTTAGAAACTTGAAAGCAAAATGGAATTAAGTATCATATTGTTGCATTCTAGAGAATCTTTTTCTATCAATATTTTCAAGTGTTCTTTAAATGTTGAGTTTTCACTTGCAAAAAAGTTTCAAATTTTGTGTGAGACCATCTGGTTGAGAAAATAGAGAAAAGCCTCAAGTTGTTACAAATTACAATGTAAAACTTTACACTAGTGACTTTTCAATGTATTCTTATCAAATTTGAGTAATTTTGAAATGTTCACGATATGCAAATAAGCCTATTCCCAAGGGACATAAAAATCAAGAGTTCTTAGATTAAAAAAATAAGGTGACAGAAAATTATACCGCGCAAATTTTTCACATGCAGAAAAAACATTTCTGCATCAAAACTGCAAGTATTCTAAATTTTAAACCCTCCATTCAGACACAGGGAAACACCTGCAACACTCAAAGTCTCACATGACCGAAGAATGATGAAATGTCTAGCCAATTACATTGGCTCTATATAAAAATGTATAAATTATCTGTCCTCCTACACACATGCAATATCAACAAAGACAGGTCCTATTGACATGCTAGCCTGTCAATAAGAACCTTTACTTGCTATTGACATGCTAAGCATGTCAATAAGAACCCCCCTGCTATTTGAAGGCTATAAAGAACCCCCCCCCCCCGACTATTCACAGGTAAGTCTGAGCCTGCAGTAAATATTTAACACTATAGTACAAAGACTGATAAAGTTAATTGCATCTTGAAATTGAATGTTATTCATAGTCAATCTTTTTTTCCGATAAAACATTAATTCAACTCTCGATCATTCACAACTTCCAGATAAATTTTATGTAACGCGTTACAAGAAATTTGCATAAAAACAACACCACCTCAGACACACCTCACAAAATATCAACAAACATTCGTCAAGTCTGCATAGATAAGTCTTACCTTTCTGTACCGATCTCTTCCTTGGAATGGTGAAGCTCTTCATAGCCTCGAAAATCCTGGCAGGGTCTTCTTGTGGTACGGTCGGAGTTTCTCCCTCTTCTTCAAACAACGTTTCCTCCTCGCCCTCCCCCATGCTTCCTTCGTCCTCCATGTTGTTTTCCGACTGCCGCGAAGTGTCAGAATCGACGCTCGTGTTTTCCCCACTGTCATGGTTTCCTTTATCACCCGTCCCATCCTTATCGTTCCCTGAACTATCACTGTCCTGGTCATGTCGTGGTAAGGACAGCTTCTCGAATAAGTTAGCCATTTTTGGCCAATCTTCTGTGATCACCTCATATTTTTTCTCACCTGCATGCTTGCAGAAGACGGCCGTCCAATGTGGACCAATCGCCACGCTCCTAATGAAATTCAAGTCACGCACAGGGCGAAACGTATACCGCACGTTGATTGGACAAGATGAAAACGGTCAAGGGTCAAATCCTTACAGTTCAAAGGTTACCTTCTGTAAAAGTGGCGGAAAGTTATAAATTTTGAGTATTTTTGAGTTTTTGAAGGCTTGGTCGCCGCTGTCACAGCCGCCGCTGGAAAGGCTGTTTCTGTTGCCCATGAACGGGTTGCGCATGGATGTTTGGAAACACTCACGATTGCACTAACAAGGTAATAACTAAGATAAGCTTTTTATCTTATATTTTGCCAACTTCAAAGTTATTTTTATGACGTAATGCTGCATGCATTATTTCCTCTGTACGCAGCTCAGCTACGTAATTTTATCATCATGTATATGATGTAGGTTGTATCGATAAGTGGTATTTAATTAAGCCACTTTTCTCCTGAAATCGCAGAACCCACAAATTTTAGAAAATGTGGGCCTTTTCGTCTCCCTCTGCTTCCAAAAAAAGAAGTCAAACCCAACCTGTTTAGAAATAGCCAACACTAGTATTAGATGAGAATATTGTTTATGACTGTCCATTTTCACTATGTGTATACCATGTACTTGCAATTAGCCCTCGGGCACGAACTTGCAAATAAACTTCTTCTATTTAATGCAAAATTTTGTTTGATATCTAACATTATGAAGGTCATAGAGACTATTTGACCTTTAATCATTAGTAAATATTTGATTTTTAGTGATCAGCAAAAAATATATGCTCTTTTGCAGAATTCACTACGCATGTGCAGGTGACAGGAATTTTTTAGTAATATATCAAAGATGAAGGTCCCATAAACGTAACATTATGCCATTTTGATGGCACCATCAGTTCTGGACAGTGTTGCGCAAATCGAAACAATGGTCAAGACAAGACTGTTTACATCTGACAGGCCTTCACCTTTGACATATTACCCAGGATTCCTGTCGCCTGCACATGTGTAGTGAACTCTGCAAAAGAGCTTGCCGGTATTCGCACTGGTGTACTGTATTAGTAGTTTTCTTTTCAAGAAAATCATGACAAGAATATACTCACTCACAGGTGATAATTACTATACAACATGCTGAAGAGACACAACCTGATGTGTGTTACAGGTGACATGGGTAGGTGTCTCACTTCTAATATTACTACTTAACCCAATGATTACTTTGTGAAACTAAAGCATGTAATCGTATAGTCTATAGAATATCCTTTGAATGTTTGAGTTTGAAAACAATGAAATGGCAATTATAAAAGTTGCATATTGAAAAGAAACTTATAGTAACCTTTGATGATTATGTTTTCCTGTTCCTTTAATAGGTGTGCTTGTGCATGTACATTGTATTAGTATTGTCATTAAAGTACAGGAAAAGTAACAGTAGCTTTGGAGGGCAGAAAAAATATGAAGCCATAGAATAGCTTATCCAATGACAGTAGTTTTTTAAAAACAAGGTTTATGACAAAACCCTGGACATCAAGAATGATAAATGTCAGCAGTGAGTTATGTATGTTGTCATTGTGCTCGAAACTTTATGTCTTCAATAGGACTTCATCAGTTCATAAAAAAATTCCTGACCTTATTGGCTTTAATTTTTCATCGGTATTGACCTGCCCTCCAGGCTTTGCTGCTTTTCCTAACAACCAATGATGGAGTTCGTTGCCAGCAACAGACTAATGGCCATTGAGCCACCTGGTGGTAAGAATACTGCTTTACTTATCTTTCTCATCCAATCTGAACATTCTTTCAATTGGGGATATTATAAGGTGTCTCAATGTGAGCACTTTTTCAGAACATATACAATCTGCAAACATCAAGTTTTTTTTGTAAATCAATTATTGTCCAGAGACTGCTAAATAAACTTGAAGTCACTTTCATTCAAACGGAGCACTCAGAATACTCTATTTCTTTCATATGATATTGTGGATTTCATATTATGTAGGTCAAAGGTCAGAGTTAGAGCTGTACATGTGTATCATCTATATATGAAGTGGGAGGGTATGTATGGTGGACACAATCACTGATGCCTTTAGTTCTATAAAAATATGGCAAGGGATTTGGCAAACTTAAACAGGACAGAAGATATTCAGGAAGCCATTCGATGGTTGGTGGATCTGAGGGACATAGCAGGAACTGCAAGTAGGACACGTTTGAATATCTGTTTATTGATTTTTTTGGATACATGTATTTGTTGCCCCAGAAGCTGGGTAGTTTGTTGTACATGTAATAACATTTATGACTTTATCTATGCTAACATCTACTTGTTTTCTTTGTTTGTATGGAACAGAATAGTTAGGCAACATTTTTTGTGTGCTCAGTAACGGTGTTAGCTTGAAACCATGTCTTATATCTAGATGTTTTCCTGCTACAGTAAGGTCTATAGCAACAAATAAGTGCAATAAAATGGAATGCAATTAAAAGTCAGTCTTCCAATGTACTTAACATAATCGTATAATCGTTATTGTCAGTTATGTATAAGGGAATTTCTTCCCATGTAACCTGCAGTGCTATATTTATAAGTACATGTATATGAAACATTCTACCTACTTCTTCTCTGGTGGTATATTGCAAACAAATATGGTACATTATTTACCACCAACAAGCCGAAGAATCAGAACAAAAGCTAATGTACCCTGTAATACTGTGTGTTACAGTATTTTGTACAATGCTCCTCCATGTGATAAGTCAAATGTTTTGTCAATACCACAGATTATTACTGTATCATGTTATCATCATGCACATAGAGGTCAACTATGTCAAAACTGCTTTAGTATTCTATATCGTACAAATATTCTTTGCATCTGGCTGTAGTAGTGTATTATAGTACTATTAGTAGACTGTATCACAGTCAGGATCTCTTAATGCATGTGCGTAGATGAAAAGTGTAGTCCAGATTGCTATGGAAACTATGCTGCTGCACCAGAGTGAACATGTGAGAAATGCTGGCACTCTTCCTGCTGATGTCATGATGGTAAGCTGAGTATCGGGATTCTCAAATTAACTAGACTTAATATTTTGATGTCATATTGTTATTCTTTGTTTTGATATGATTTTAGGAAGGAGGATAATCTGATATGTAGTAACATGATCTATATAATAGAACCTGTTAATGTTATGGTACATGAATGGAAAATTGAACACATTACACATGCATACAGCTGGTTGGGATATACATGTATGTGACTCTTTAAGCCCTGTATTTCCCCAGCCTATTATTATTATTAGTCTTTTCATACATAATCTAATAATGTAACAATAATTATTGTATTAGTTTGCACAAATGAGAAGCAGCATCACATTTCTGAAATTATATTATTAATTTTGTATTACATTTGTCTCACTGTACATGGAATATGCTGAATATGTACCTGTTATTCCTTTACATGCAAAACCTGCACCTTCCAATTCCCCCTTTTTTCAGCCCTGTGATCATATCATCCCCAAAGTAACCAGACCAGTGTTTTCATATATCACCTGGGTCATTTTGTTAGCTGTTGAGTTTAAGTTGCTGAGCTTGCATTAGATAGACAGTGATCACAAGCTCAGAATGTGGAAATTTGGTGTCTTTGCCAGCATGAGCTTTTAACAGTGCTGAATCTTCATAAATGAATTGGTAGCACTAGGTTAACTTTTGTGAAAAAATTCTCAGTTGCTTGCTGCCCTTTCCTTTCTTTTGTAGGGAATGGTAACATTTAGAACTGTATTCTTGTTGTAGGTTAAGAGATCTTTTATTTTCCTCTATCATTAACTGTGTAATGTTTGTATTAAAGACCTATGCACTAGAACCTTAAGAAAATTGTGACATTCAGGAACCCAGTACCCACCTATTGCAAATTTACTCAAGGTCACTAGGGGGCATTGCTCCAAAATACAGTAGTCTGATTTTTGCAGTTTGCCCTAGAGAGCTTGTTGACCTTCATTCTTCCATGGCCCTTTGGCCTTAGACAAAATGTCAGATCATACTACTGATTTAAACACAAGAGATGTTTGCAGCCCTGACTGTATTTCTTGAAGTTCTACTTGTCGGCATCTCTATTGCTTTTGTCATCCTGAGTTTTCACTGGTATTTCATGGTTGTCTACAAGCTTGATAATGCAGGATGGGCCCGTGCCCCACATGCACAACAGAAGAATGGAACAGGTTTGTTATGGTTTTATTCCTGGATGCATACCAGTATATGATACCTTGGCACTAGCACAATCAAGGTTTTAAAGTTGCTAGCACTCAGATCAAGTTGCCAGTTAGTTTTTTAGATTTTGCAAATCTAGAGTGATAGACAATATCTTTGCAAATATGGATGGTTGATTGCACATGTACAGGATTGATTGTCAATTTGTGTACAATTTTCACTCTAGATCTTTTTTTAGAATGTTTGACCTTAGGTCCAGGGCTATACCATGGATCGGTTTTAAGGGGACAAAATGTTCCAAAATTACATAGAGATATGATCTTTAACTGTTTTGTGAACATTTTCTTTTGTCATCCTAAAGTCTTTTGCCACAGAAGTTGATAATATTGTTTCTTTGTAAGGTTATAATTCTTTGATGATTACATGATTGCACTGTCCCTCTATGAAAGTGAGACACTACATTGTTTTCAAGCCACAAATGGCTTTACGACTTGATGGACAGGATGCTGACCTAATGTTTCTGGGTATGTGTCACTTTACTTTTTGTACAAGTCTATAGAACAAGTTTGTACAAATATACAGTAGCTCATAAAGTCCATGAGCTTCCTGCACACGGAGCTTTTATTACTATAAATACTGGTTTACATACAATCCAAACTGACATAATTCCATAGTTGTATTAAAAATAGCCGTATGGAGGTTATGAGGTCTCCAAACAATTCAACAGCCTATGATCTACAAAAGGGATACTACATGTATATGTAGGCACTACAAATTACATAACATTTAACACATGTGGTGTGTTATATACCACCATCAGTACCACCATAAACTTTTAAACCTCCTTGATGAAACACAATGTACAATGTTGATATTCCCTGCAGTTGAAATGGTACAGTCCACTTCTCAGCCAATCACAGGCTGTGTTTTGCCAGCTGGCCTTTTAAGAGCATTTTCAAGATGGCTGCCTGACAGACATTTTTACTTCGGCTTGCTGAAAATCTTCTGATATATTTCCCCTGCTTTGCTGGTCCATCATTTATACAACAGGAGTTCACTCTTGGAAGGATAGGAGTTGGAGATAGGAGAGTGTCGACTGCAGTACAGCCAGTAGGTACCAGGGACAGAAGAGAAACAGGATCACATCTGCCTGGACACAGCAGTAGCTACCTCCACTTCTAGAAGCTTCTTCCCACCCACCAAGAAGAAAGCAGTCAAAATCTACAGCCTTTCTGAGTGGATTGTGAACTCACAGCTTGTCCAACTCAGTTCAACTTTATGCATGTTGGTTTAAAGTGTGGCATTTATTCCTGGGGCTGGGAATATTGATTTGACCTTGATAAAGTGCCGCACTACATGTTCTGGAGATATTCTCTTCTTAAGTTCTTTTACCTTGTCATTGAAGATTGTCTCAACTTGACACTGACTTCACGGTAGCACGGAAGTACGGAAGGATAATTTGCAGCTTGTCTTGTTATCATCCTTACACAATCAAGATGCTGGAGAGCCTTTTCCAGTCCACAGTGTGGTACTACATCTCCCTGCTGTCTGTGATCATCCCAGTGGTGTACCTGTTATACCTCTTCACAGCCATAACCTTAGAGTACACCAACACTCGCATGAACCGCCAGTGGAACCAGTGGAAAAGGATGTTCCCAGAAAAACTTAAGGAAAGCCCGAAGGAAAATTCCTGTGGAGAGTTTGACAAGCTAGACTGACAGCTGCTTTTGTGCAATTGAAGAGAGTTTTTACATTATATACTTCCATATGTGTAAATTTGTTCCTACCAGGATGTCAGTATTTTATCCGTAACAAGGCAAAACTGCATGTTGTGCTCATTGATATTGAGGCAATTAGAATAATGATTCTACCTTGTTTTGAAGGTTTATCCAAGGATACATAAAGAAATTTAGATTATACCCTGCATCAAATTAGTATGCCGATTGTTACACATAGAAGCAGGCAAGAATATTGTATAAGGGCATCAAATACATACATTGTATTGTCCCAGTGACTGTTTGGCATGCTGCCAAACCTCTAGATAGGGGCATGTACAAGATACTAGTAGCCATGTACATGTAGCCATTAAAGGCTCCCATTCCCCTGTATCTTTACCAACCATGTGGCTCCAGCCCACCTTACCAGAGGATGTACAGGTAGAACGACTAAGACGATTTACGGCATCAATTGGTGACTATGCTAGAGGTAGGTTCAAGCCTTATCCAGGAACTTTCTGTATTTCTGTTTGATTTGCAGGAAGAAAAATATGCATGCACTTATTTATACTGGAAACTGAAGTCTCTCCAGGAAACTTGATGATCTTACGGTTGATATTTTTCGTATGTAAATGCATCACTGTGTGTAGATTGGAAAAATAATTACATTCTTATGCACACAAACTGGTTTCAGGCAAAGTTGCACATCGTTGCTATGTAGAAACTGTCATAAGCTACAGTGTGCTAAGTTGAGAATTCACATGTATTGTGTAGTAAATATTTGTTGCAAAGGTTGAAGCAATAAACATTATTTCAGAATCTTTCTAGTTACCCATGTTGTTGACTTGGCCTTCTCCCAATATGCAATCTGATCAGGACGTCCAGATTAGGATACATCTGAGTCTGTCAATCATCCTTGCTGATCATCAGCTGTGCAGAGGGAAGAATTTCAACATTGCTGCCCTTTCCCAGTTGCATCATTTGTTTTTATCCTTCTTTAAGTAATACCAAAAATATGCACAAGACATGTTTATTTTCCTAATGTTAATTTTAGTTTTGCTAGATTTTTGTGCAGTAAATTTATACAAGTAGCATGAAAGATTAGCCTAATTTACTGTAGATTCTAAGTAATATTAGTCTGGTCCCATGCTACATGCCTGTGACATAAGGGATGAAGACCAAATATCGAGATGAAATATCATACTGACAGTGGCACGGGGCATGCACATGCATACATTTGCATATTGACATCTTTGTTGATGCCCAAGCTAGGTGGTAGGAGCTCCTTGGTGGTATCAAGGCTAGCAAAGCCTTGTTTACATGGAGAATTTTCTGGAGCAAATCTTTGGGTTCCTCCCTCGTGGTGATCTCTACCTGAGAAGGGGGAGGGGCTGTGATCTGGACACAGACGTTGGTTGGTACTACATGTATATGTATTATACTTACTAGACATTTATATGCAGAAGTATGTGTATCTGTACATGTATATGGCTATTCCACTATCGATACATTTTACACACAGTCAGTTGAATGTACTATTCAAGAGTTAAAAATACATTTAATTCCTTTATTCAAGGAGATCTTGTCTCACCAATAGCATTCCTGTAGACAGGTTTTAACCATATCTTTCAAATATGAAAATAAATCATCTGTCTTAATTCATTGTTATATTCTTGGTCAAGGTACTGAGGACAAGGTCTTTTGAAATAACTTATGATTTTATATTTAGTGCAAGACGAAATTCGTACTTGTTGTGGGTAGTTTTACTTATAAGTTGTGTACAGTATATATTTAGAAACTGACCTTGGCACTGTTTGCCTGGAGATGGTTAGCCAACTGCCATAAAAGTATGTCTTCATCTCTGGTGTAAACATTTGAATAGACGATCATGTTTCTTTACACCAGCCAGGGATTTTTTTCTGTTTACTGTTGTGCTGACAAAGTTGACTCATTCTCTCACCCGTTAGCAAAGTCAGGATGACTTTGTTCTTTCACACATCTTGTTTGGTGCGAGCACTGGCTGTCCCAGGTTTGTATTATATATGCTTGTTTTCTAGATGATCCTAGATCCTAGTTCATTGTTGGTGGAAATGTTGGGTCTATAGTGTTGAAGTGATATCTACTTGATAACATGCTGAAGTTGGTTGTGGGTGAATAAGCCATCTACCCCCATGTGGAAACTGTTTTTTCTACTAGGAGTAGACAACAGGATATGTGAAATTTTTATCCATCAACAAATGCTTGATACAATGTAGTTATTTTAGAGGATTCAACCCTTTGGCAGATACTTAATTCAGTGAATTGTTCCCAGTTTTGTCCATCTGAGAGCAAAACAGTTCATTGATCGACTGGCATTGATGATTCTTTCTTTTTATTAACCATAACCATAACAGAAATCGCCCAAGGGTCTGAGGGTGCCTTGGAGCAAGTCAAAAGGTTTTTTTTGCTCAGGGCTCGTGATATGCAGTTTTGACATAAATCAGTAGAGGGAGCTTCAGAGTAAAGCTGTTCCAAACGCGTTGATATTTTCAAGCAGATATTTGGAAAAAGTGTTGTAACGTTCTTGCTTTCCCATCATCTCTGACAGCCATTCACAAATTGTCTTGTTGCACCTCCTTGTGATCATGCCACTTCTGCAAATAGCCATGGGTAATATTTTACAAGCGATGTTTACACTGGGTGTCCGAGTGCTTTCAGACCTCTTTCAGGGTTGCCGGCGGACTTACTGTGGTACGTGCTCCAGACGATTGGCAATCAATAGCCGTTAGACATGTATCTGTTGATTTTTGGTGGAATGGCTGCACAAGCTGGCAGCATTAAAGAAAACGTTACGATCTTACATCAAACATCTTTTTTTAGAAGCTTTGAGATCAGGCCAGCTCCATTGACCTTAAGAGTCCCGAAGGGGCCAGGGCCGGGACTTTTTTTCAAAGGGACTTTGGTCAGTGTAAGGCTGCAAGCTATCAAAAAGTCATCAAACATTGCATCAGCCGCCCGGTGTTTTTCTCTCTTCTTTTCTTTAGAGATAACGTTATAGAAAAGTTATAACCTTGATTATTTTATTATTAAATCATTGTCTGACACGATGATTTTGTAAGAAAGGAGTAGTTTTTATTCAACAGCTCAAAAAGTAGTGTTAAACATCAAAATTCCAAAAAAAAGTTACATTTGAAATGTTGTTAAGTTAAGTAGAATGGTCAAACAAAGTGTATTTCATGGACACATCACGTAAAGTTGTTGCGCCAAGGCACTTTTGGACAGACGATTTGATTACATTTTTAAGGTAACGTGTTAATAAACTTCCTTACATTACGTTAGTTTTGTTATTACACTACTCTTCCTTTTCGAAGAGGGGGAGTAACTTTGAGAAGTGCGTCCATTCAAGTTGGGTATTCTGCAGAAAGGGATCAATTTCTGGATCTCGCAACTATCCACTACCCCTTTTGTAAAGTGGACGATGCTCTTTAAGGACGTTGACCTTTGCTCTGTTACGACATGGAATTTTCCAACATGCGGTGCGGACGGGGGCGCACGGCGTCCGGCTAGACGTCTAGACGTGCGCGAGCTGTCAGAGTGGAAAGTTAGAATATAAATATACTGTCCGAATATATTCCATGACGGCTGTCATCGCTGGAGATATGGGACCAGACCAAGATGTCTGCGATCGGGACACGTCTCCGAAGATGTTAACATGTCTCATAGACGCTCCGGATGATTTGTACTTAAAGAAACGAAATCACTTCCGGTGTTATCAAGGTAACAACTTAAGAGTTAGAGTAGAGTAGAGTAGAGTCTTCGGTTAGGTAGGAGTCTTGCTCCAGTTGAAACCGCTCCTCATTCTGTTCGGTCAGCATAACGTTAAATCTTTATCAAAGCTTAGAAGATAGTCGTTGTGTTAAATCGTATTGAAGAAGTTGGCGCCAGTTCGGAGGCATTGAAAAACCTGTTTCTTTTTTTCTTGGTGTGCCGGCAACGTTGTACTGTAGTAACGTTAGTAGTAACGTTATGTTGATATAACCATTGAAGGACGTTAACGTTATATCTTCATTTCACAGCTACGAAATGTTGCATCATCAAGGATCTTGACCTTTGACATACTATATACACGCTAACGTTGTATAGTAAACGTGCGTTTTAAGACACTTCGATATGACGATAACCATTAAAATGCGAGGTGAACTGCACTGTCAACTTGAAATCACTTGCTTTTATTAGCCCCGGTGACTGCATGTTTGTAGGGTTTCTTTGTCTTCCTTGCAGTCATGTACATTAACCCTAAAAACGGCAAACGTGAAATACAGTAGGGAAGAGAAACCCGGGTCTGACTAAATACCGCAAACCAGCGCAAACCAGCGCAAACCAGCGCAAACGGGTCTATTATGCAGTATTCATGGGACAATGGCCTTGTTTAATGCTCTAAATACACTGTCTGTGCAATGAGAGATTAAAAAACACGGCAAATTATAAGTTTTTACCAGTTTTTTTTTAGTTATTCCGCTTGTTTCAAGTTCGAAAGGATTTCTGGCCGCCATCTTGGATCATCCGTGTTAGGGGTCTAGATGGGGAAATTGTCGTTAACCTTATTTACTTAGAAAGTACCTTCATGGCTTGGCGCAGGCGCTTTTGACAGCTATAACATGTCAAAAATCCACGGTGGCATGATTCCAATGCCCATCACTCGTCTACGCGTACGGCTAGCACTCGCTTTCACGGGGGGCTGGAGCCGGGCATGCCGCCGCGGATTTTTGACATTTTTTAGCTAGGGTTGGGGTTGACTCGACACTCGCGCTTCGCGCTCGGTCTCGCAACCCATAACCCTAGCTAAAAAATGTCAAAAACCGCGGCTACGTCATCAGAGCTATCGCTCTTCATCTCCCTAATTTTGAAGATAATCTCATTCACTTTTGACTCAAAAGATAGTGCCAAAGTGCAATTTTCCCATCCAGACCCCTAACACGGAAGATCCAAGATGGCGGCCAGAAATCCCTTCGAACTTGAAACAAGCGGAATAACTATTAAAAAAAGGGGTAAATACTTATAATTTGCCGTGTTTTTTATTAAATATCGCACAGACAATGTGCTTATAGTGTATTTAGAGCGTCAAACAAGGCCATTGTCCCATGAATACTGCATAATAGACTCGTTTGCGCTGGTTTGCGCTGGTTTGCACTCGTTTGCGGTGTTTAGGCATACCGGAGAAACCCTACAGACAGTCGGCGGCTGCTCTTGTGCTTGGGTCGACCCCATTTGGACTGTAAGGTTTGTCTCCAAGTAGATGTTGGGAGGGAATATTGTGACTTATTTTCTGTTTTAAAGGGGCTTGTTTTCTGACCCACAAACTCTATCCACTCGAGTGGTATCAGAAATGCCAACTTTCCCAAATCTAGTTCATTGAAATGAGGCCCCTGGTGACCTCAAAGTCACACTATACTTTGTCGTGTAATGGGGACATCTAACATTGCACTTTACTATAATAAACCAAAGGTTTTATCAGTTATACAAAGCAAGATTTGAAGATCTTCTTTCAAGCTTCTGTGAATATTTAAGGCAAAGAGGTTAACATCCATTGGCATAATACCGGCAGGTTTACTGCAATTTCTCAAGCAATACTAATTTGGCAAATGATCAACGCATCATTTTCTCCAGTTACATGTTGCTGTTACAGCTTACCTTTGCCACTTCTACCGTGTATCTTTTTTTTGTCTCTCTTGTCCTGCTAAAAACATAATATCGTAATTGGAACACACCGCGGAATTGCACGGAGAACGGGCGCGTGGTTGGAAGGGGGTGCAATAATACTGGCAGAACGAAACTCGGCACAATTAACTGCCGCTATGTAACTTTATACATCCTCTGTTGTTCCTTCCTTTCCTGTTAGTTGCACAAAACAAAAATCTGCGTGAGCAGACCGAAAGTCATGAGAAAATGGGCGTGTACTATCAAGAACTTTCATTTAATTTTGGTCCGTCACAACCGTTATGACGTAAAACTTTACTGCTGGTGTAGCATTAAAAATGGCGGGAAAATGACGGCGTACGTTCAATTTGACCCATTCAGCCGTAGATCCGGGCGATAATGCAACGGTTCTTCACACTGTTACACGAGTTGTTGGTCACCAAAAGAAATTCAAGATTGCTGTTGAATCATGCTCATCTTGTGCCGTGAGCACGTGTGATTATTATCTACAAATCTTGCGATGAACGTGATAGTGTGTTCGTCCCACGACGAGCTCGCCTGCCCCGAAAATGACCTGAAAACTTTTGGCCTTGTTGTCTTCGAATACACTGTTATCGAAGCCTTTTTGAAAATGTGTGAAATACGTGGGTGTCTGAAGTGTGCATACCTCGGAAATTACTGTTGCTGCGCTAGTGGATCACCGAAAATTTATCGTCTATGTCATTTGCCGGTATAAGTATTACTGCCGGTATTATGCCAATGGATGTTATATATATAAACTCCTTGTTAAAGGTAGTTAAAAATAGACATCTTAGCTACGGCCGCGTGGCGCGTTGGTACACCCGATCCCTCGATCTCGGAAGTGGACCCTTCCAGCCGAACGCCATATCGAACAAATAGAACCCCCTATTCTATTTAGAATACTCGGTCAAAACCAGCCCTAGTGGGACAGGAATGGGCAAAGAAAAATGCTATGCCTTTTTTTGTTGAAGGCTATGCCGACCGAGTATTGTTGTTTTGGGAAGGGTAGGCGCTACATAGCATTACTTCCTTCCTGGACAGAATGCGCATGTAAAGCAATGTTCGCAGAAGAGACGGGACTCCGCACTAGCGGACTTTGTAGTAGGGTCTTATATTTGACACGTGGTACAAGCTCCCTCTCCGCGAGTGACCGAGCTACTTTCTTCTTAATTTGGTTTTTCTCCTGAGTATGTATGCACATGCCATGCATGCAACAAACGCGGTAGAAAACCTGTCACATATATACGTACCCAGCTTTACACCTGCATCGACTGCATGTCAAAAACCAGGCACTCCTGCCCACTAACAAGGTAATATTATGGAGCGCCTCCCGCTTCTGCTTTGACTGAAATTATATCGCCCTTACCGCAACTATATACGCCCCCTCCTCAAACGACTACTCAGTGGATGTAGCCTTTCACAAAGAATGCATAGCATTTTTCTGTCGCCTGTTCTGAGAGGATTTTAAGGCCCCAAAAGCTAAACCTAAGTCAGTCGGTATCCTCAGCCTAATAGCGGCGGCGGCCATGTTTTTGCAACTCGCGCCGTTTTTGACCGAGGTTTTGAAATAGAACCCGAGATCAAACAGGGGGCGGGCCTTTTGGTGTTCGGCTGGAAGGGTCCATTAAGCAACGCGCGGTCCGGACAGTGCTTGGATGGGGGACCAACCAAGGACGTCCGGATTGCTGTAGCCTCAAGAAGCTTTCCACGAAATCGTCTTCCGGGAGGGACGTAAAACGGGGGTCCCGTGCTCGAGGAGGTGCCTCGACCACATTATTCAGCCTCATTACTCAGCACATTGGGTACCTGCCTATGACACTGGCTGCAAATACACCCGATATTATTATTATTAACTTAAGTGAGTCCAATTTTTGTGTTGGAAATTACAGTTCAACTATTTCAAGGTAGACATTTTAAGTTAATACTGCATAAATCTGCAGAAATATTGATAGTTCAGGTAGTGTATAGCTCTGGCTTTAAATTTTTTCAGTTCCACTCATTGTTTGGAAGCCCATGTTGTTGAATGTCCACATTAATATTCTAAGTTTCCAGTCATGAAGCTAAGATTTTGGGGACAATTTTTTTTCATTTCAACCAGCAAGTTTCTGTCCCGGGACGGAGAGACAGGTTCTGGAGACATCATATGGAAAGAGGGGTCATGTGTACAGTGTACAGTACTTACAAAAATAATTAAGTTCAACAATACTACTGTCTAGCTTCTTAGCTAGTGTAAGGATCTCGTTAGGAAACAAAGTCCTTGGACATGACATTACCTTGTTCCTGATAGGAAATTATTGCAGAGTTTTCCACTTTGCAATTGAGGTCATTGTTAAGTCATCACACAGAAATCGTATGCTTCCTCTTCTTTTTCATCACTGTGGTTGTTGCAAAGATACTCAGCAGGTTATTGCCCAGGGTGAAACTTTCTTCCTAGGCAAACTCACTTCCACAGCAAACTTGCTGTCCTGGTATTAGATAAACCTTGAAAGTAAAAGCCAAGTCTGCTCAAAGTCAGCAAAGGAGGCTAGTTATCACTGTGTTATACAGTGTGAACTCTAGTGACTTATGTTGACATTGTTGTTCTCAGGGTCATGGGCTGACCGCTCACCTCTGCACGACGCTGCGTGTTACGGCCGTGTCCTGGCGCTGAAGACCCTGCTGGACCAGGGAGCGTGTGCTAACCTCAGCACCATTGACTCGGTCACTCCGCTACACGAGGCATGTTTGGGCGGACATGCAGTCTGTGCCAAAATGCTCATCTCTGCAGGAGCTCAGGTAAGGATGGACGGGTTGAAATTTTTGTCCCAACCAAATTTCTGTCCTGTCTACCTGTGCTTAATGTTTATGTACTAGGGGTGGGTACTAGTACCGGTACAGAAAATTCAGGTCCAAAGCAAAGGATCAGGTCCAGGTCCGGACCTGAACCTGGACCTAATTCAGTATGACTCATACCAATGGTCCATTTCACTACAAAGAAATCTGTTTGGTGGAGTATTAGACTTACAATGGCATTTTAAAATCATACAATGCTAACTGCACCTGTATGATTGGCTGTAAAACTTGGTAGAAATGACTATAAACTCTACTCTATTTCACTCTTGTTATTTTCTTCCACCTGCAAGCGCCAAAATGTGTGAATGTCTGATAAAATAATCTGTTAATTTTCTTATCGGTCCAACATCCGGTCCAATAAGTAAAACCGGTTTTGTACCGGTACGCTGTACAGATACCCAGCCCTGTTATATACAGTTTCATGCTTTGTTGCCACTTGTATGAATATACATTCTTGGAAACTTGGAATGTCAAAATATGTACAATTGTATTCTGCTGTAGGTAAATGCCAGAAACATAGACGGCAGTACGCCGCTGTGTGATGCGTGCTCACGTGGAAGTGTTTCCTGTATCAACCTGCTGCTGTCTCACGGTGCTGAAGTCAACCCGAGTCTCATCACTGCATCACCACTACATGAGGCTGTGCTCAGAGGTATTAAGCCTCTGCAATTCAGAGAGAGAAAAGAGAAGAAGAAATAATACTTACAATTTAGAGAGAGAAATAGAGAGGAAATATTAAATACTTGTAGAAGTCTAAATGCAGAGTACATATCTATTGAGTACAATCATGTACATGTACATTTTGTACTTGGAATTGCATCATAAAATAGACAAGTCTTTGGTCTTCTGTGCCATATGAAGGGTTTAAACAAGACAGACTTGTAAGTTAACGTTATTTGATTTTGACCACATGTACTTTGTTAGAGAGATTTCAGTGCTGCACAAGCACTTAAGATGTGGAGTTGATTGTAAAAACAAACTTGGCAACACAATTACCTCTACATGTCCAAGGGAAGGTTCGTCTGTACATGTGTTTCAATTTTGCTGGATATTTTCTTGTACAGGACACCAGGAATGTGTAGACATCCTCATAGAGAATGGCGCCAGGATAGAGCACACCGACTGTCACCATGGTACACCTCTACATGTAGCATGTGTCAGGGGTCACGTGGATTGTGCCAAGTCTCTTCTTCTAGCAGGTACGTTTTGGATCAAAATAACCAATTAAATCATGCTTATAGCGGCTTGCCCAACTCTGGCTGCACCACTGTTCAGAACAGCCTTTTTTAGCCACAAACACTGTTTGCCTCGATAAAAGCCATACTGGTTTGATTATATGTACATGTATGACATTGTCTGGCTCTGAGCACCCCAAGACAAAACAATTTGATGAATGCATGGACATCATCACACATGTAATTAAATCAGTATGGATGGCTTAACTGCAGAAACATATGTAAATGAACATAAAGGGTAAATTTACTGTGCAAAGATTTCTGGGTATAATGTACCTGCTTGCATCTATATACCTGCAAGACAATTGTTGAATGTCTCTTTATCAAATATCAATTGTAACTTATTGTTTATCTTTGTTAACTGCCAAGTAGCAGATAATCACACGCATGGATCTTTCTCCTACTAGGTGCTAACCCCAATGCCACAAAGAACCATGAAACTCCACTGCACTATGCAGCACAGAATAACTACACTGCTGTGATCCAAGTCCTAGTGGAACATGGTGCCAATATCACAGCACTGAATCAGAATGGCAAGAGAGCTCTTCACCTTACTGCAGAGGACAGTGAAGCCAGACAACTTCTGTTTTATGTTGAAGGTAAGACTGTGCAACAGTGCCACCTAGTGAGCCTGTGTCAAAGTGCAGTTGCCATGGGCTACATAATGATTGTGCAATGTTACCCTTGTAATCTGTATATGCTATCCTATTTCTGTCAGAGAAAAAGATTTTTGATGGCAATGGGCGGAGGCATAAGCAGTCGCAAGGGACGTCCAGAGAAAAATTTGAAATTTTGACCATCTGAACTTCATTTCCTGCATTTGAGGGGCACATTTTGCTTGTATTTACTACGAGGGCCCATAAGGCCACTTTTTTTCCGATGGATAGCTAAAAAAAATTTAGATGGCCCTCCAAAAATTTTGGCCCTCCCCCAGGCCAAAAAATTTTTCAATGGCCCTTCCCCAGTGCACCAGCCCTCCCCGGTAAATGTCATCAAGTCCCTAACCTACATGACATGTATGTTCTCTGTCTGCCTAGGCCATGTAGAGAGCCTGAAGCAGCTGTGCAGACTGACCATCAGGCAGAGTGTTGGAGCAGGCAGGCTCGAGTATCTCAGCTCACTCAAGCTACCGGACCTCATGCTAAACTTTCTGTGTCACAGATAGCCAGTATAGTACACTGAAATACCCATTAAGAATACATTTGTATATACTAGTACCTGTAACAAGTCATGTACAAGATAGAATCGGATGTTTTTCCACCTTGGGCCACAGCAAGTAAATTTTATGAATGACATCCTCAGTAGACCCCAAGTTGAATGTGGGCAGGTGAAAAAAAGTTGACAAAAGAAGCAAGATGTTTTCAAATTTAGACACCATATAGATAGACTTGACTTGAAGCAATGGGACATGGTATCACAATCAACAAGAAATTGCTGTATTCAATAATACAGTGACACTGAGTGATGTCAGCAGTAAACTTATTCTTGTTTTTCTTTTTTTCGAAATCATGCAAAAATCAATACATGTGTATCCATAAAATTACTTGCTGTGGCTCTAGGTAATATGACACACACCCATGTTGAGGTGATGATGCAAAATATATTACATGTAGTTGCAATTCTGAGGGTATATTGGATAACTCACTCTGTAGTAGAAGTTAAAATCAATGTACCTTTCAGCAAAATTGATGAAAAAGCCACTGTTGGAAGTGCTTGTAATTAAGCCAGAAATGCTGTCTAAAAATGAAGAGCATTTCGATGCAGTGCTGATGGTCTTATCATGTTGTTTTGTTTTATATGTCAATACCTCAGTTTTCAGAGCCGTCTAGGAAGTATACATGTATGTAACAGTTATGTGTGTGTGATGTATCTTGATAGCCAGTGCAAAAAGTTACAAAATGTTCATTAAACCTAATTATTTGTGACAAATATAGATTATTTGCAAATTTTCTTGAAATATTGCTGTAATATGTTGTGAAGAAGATCATATGCTTAAGATTTTAGGTGCTGAAACACAGCAACGAGCAAAGTTTTATACCTGTAACCTGGGTTTGTGTTGGGTCTTACACCATGGTTGAACTGGACCCAATTTGAATAACTGCCAAACATTATCTTGAATAGATAAGACATGTTGTAATTGATAAAAAAGTTTATGTCCAGGTAGGATACTTGCCACATTTCTTAGTGTAAACAGAAGCCACCCTAGCCCTTCTTTGTACATGTAGTGATGTACATATTGCAGCACACCATGTGGTGCTATGGCAGTGAGATTTAGAGCAGGAACATTTCTTTTTGTTTTGAAGTTTATACTTTTGCCAGTATGAAAAACAATAGATTTACAGAATGTACATGCAAGCCATATTAAGCTCATAATATTATTGATCACTCTATCATAAAGGAAAGTAAACAGTGTTGTGGTAGTCTCCAAGCAGACCCAACGGTGCCTTAGAGATACATGTAGTATCAAAGCTGGCCAGGGACTTAGTACGGCACCCGTGCCCGTTTGACTCCCTTAGCCGGCTATCTCCCTTTGGCCGGCTATATTCCTTTGCCAGCTTTAATATATTATCTCTAAGGCACCGATGGGTCTGCTTGGAGACTAGTGTTGTGGGGGATATTGTGGCTTAGGTCATTCTTTTCTATGCCTTACATACATTTTTATTACACAAACGTTGTTATGGAATTAAATATCATTGAATGGTAATTGGTTAACACATACGCATCTATCAATAGTAAACGGTATCACGCTGCAATAATTTAAGCAACAAGACCTAAAACATATTCTGATATCATTCAATGTTTCCCGACGTTGAAGGTTGCCATACGTACACGTATAAGTTCTGAACTGATAAACGTCACATGATTCATCACTTGAGTGAGTTCCCATCGCGTCATATCCTTATCGGAAGGCCCTTATCTGGAAACATGCCAAAAGTGCGATAAAGAATAATTTATTACTGATATAAACTGTAGTTTTGACGAAATTCTCATGAAGAATTTTGTCTTAAGCAATGTATATATAGTAAGAAAATGCTCCTGCGAATTTTTTATTCCAATAGCCCAATGAAGATTACAGACGTTTCACCAACATCAACTTATTGACATATCTTAATGTACACGTCTCATACATGGCGTATCTATCTGTAACTAGGACCTGGGAAGGATGGGGAGAACAAAACCAAAGGTCCTACCCACAGGTCTTCCTGACAACACAATCGAGAAATATTGAACATGGAAACATTTGAAACTTGCTGAGTCATTTTTACGTTTATTGCTAGTGCGCACGTGGTTACCTTGACCTAATATCTGATAATATTGGTATCCAATGAGCACAAATTGATTTAACAACTTCAAAATCCGTTGTCATAGCCTGGGCCTGGCCTTATCAATGATGTCCCCAGTCTTGTATAAATAGACCCCCGCGTTTGTAAGCCGGCAGCAGTTGAAGACTAGCTGTTCACGTGGAAAAGCCTTGGTCAGAAAGGTGAACACAGTTTCTTTATTTCTATGAAAACATATGGTTCAACAATATAATATAAAATTTGTACATGTACATATTCGTTTTCAAGCACAAAAAATACTTTTCATTAGGCGAAGGCTGCGAATATGCTGACAATTTACACCACTTGCCGATCTCCTGGTAGACTGATCGTGGAAAAATTTTCGGCAAGTTTTGTCCTCACAACTTTTTATTTGCAATAAGCTATTAGGAACATATTCTCAGACCAAGTCATCAAACATTTTGGGGTTTGACTCACTGTATATATTGGGAGGCTTTATTGGAGACAGCAGATACTACCTTAAGAACTATGATCGCACTGATTATGTTGCTGATTTCCCCAGATTATTACTATGAAGCTCATCATCGTCCTGTCACTGTTTTTGGGTGCTCTGGCACAGTGGGACCCAAACAACGTGTCCGGGCGACACACGGCCGTGCACCTGTTTGAGTGGAGGTGGGCGGACATCGCAGCCGAGTGCGAGCGTTTCCTGGGGCCCTACGGCTTCGGTGCAGTGCAGGTAAATACGTGGTACTATTATTATGACGTAGACCATAGTATGCCTGTAGACTTAGATTAGTTCTGTGTTACTTGTTTATGTGGGAAAATTGTTTGATTTATGTTCAGCTAAATAAACCACCGGAATATGAAATACCACATGAGCTTAGCTGACTACCTAACAAGGCTCTTCTAGTACAAACTGGTTGTGAAAAGAATTCATTCTCCTATATCCTACTTACCAAGGCTGTAAAACGGAAGTAGAAAGATGTGAACAGTAAGTTGCAATCAATCAGAAAGTGTGTAAGAAACAAAATCTGCAGCAAAGTGAACAATAGAAGACAATTCAGACATATCTTTCGCGTCCAAGGTGTCTCCTGCAAGCGAGAACCGTGTGTCCTGGGGCCGTCCGTGGTGGGAGCGCTACCAGCCGGTCAGCTACCAGCTGCAGACCCGCAGTGGGAGCGAGGCGGAGTTCAGGGACATGGTGAAGAGGTGTAACGCTGCGGGCGTCAGGTGGGTAAACTATATCGGTAACAGAACAGCTAAGGTTCCAATTGCACCGGCGCCCGTCAGGGGTGTAGCCCCCGGCCCGGCTCCGAAACCACAAATTTGTTCCGATGGACTGCCGGATACCGGGAGTATGTCGTCTATTTGTTTCATAGCGGGTCTCGGTTCATTTTAAGTCCGACTCAAATGCAAACCCGCCTCCCGCCCGGGAGCCGCAAGGTGACCCGTGGGCCCACGTAGGGGTCCCGCCCGAATATGCAAACAGCTCGTGAACTGTCCAACAGGACCCCTTTTATAATATCCAATCGGGACCTAAACGTTTATTAGTTAGGACGCATCTACACTGGAAGTGGTGAGAACTAGTAGGAGAACATCAGACTTAAGTTAAAGTAAGATAAAGTGAATACAGACAGAAACGTAGACCTCGCATATTCGCTTTTTTTCACATAGAATTTACGTCGATGCTGTGTTCAACCATATGGCAGAGGGGTCAGGGTATGGTACAGCTGGGTCCAGCTACAATGGGTTGGATTTCCCGGGTATCTACAGTGCCTTTGACTTCAATGATGCCAAGTGCCACACCGCAAGTGGAGGCATTGAAAGCTATAACGATGCCAACCAGGTTTGTAATTTATAGCTCCCCGATTTCAGTTTTGCTGAGTGGCTAGGTTAGCAGACACGAGGTCGCAGACTATATCGCAACATCCCACTGCCCATACCATTTTAAACAACTTAAATCACATCTGTACCAAAGGGTCATGAAAGGTAAATTTACCTTTCATGACCCTTTGGTACAGATGTGATTTAAGTTGTTTAAAATGGTACAACAGTCATCTTTCAAAACTACAGGTTACAGGCATGACAAATGGTCGATTACTAGGTGTCAAGATAGTAAATCCAATTAGATTGCGATGGTCGCTATTTTCATAATCATGGGGGAACACCTTTTGTTACATTAATATTTCAGGTCCGTAACTGCAAGCTGCAAGGAATGGCAGATCTTAACCAGGGCTCCGAATACGTCAGGGGAAAGGTGATTGGTTCTTCCTTATTTGTAGTTTGTTTTAACTTTCTGTAGAACATGTTACTTTCATATCGTTTAAGTACTCTATAGTTAAGCTAGGTTTATTGTTAGTGTATTTTTTTCCAGAGTCCGTACTGAGATTCAGCATCACGAAAGGGCCAGGTAACTATTGGATACTACTGACAGCTTAACTTTTGTTTACAGGCGATAGAGTCCTAAGTGCACAATAACTGCAGAATGACACAATGGTCTTTCTCAACATTGTCTCATTTTTCTTATCAACCAACACAACTTACAGATCTCAGAGTACCTGAACAAGCTCATCGACGCCGGTGTTGCTGGGTTCCGAGTGGACGCGTGTAAGCACATGTGGCCGGGTGACCTGCAGGCCATCTCCGGCAGACTGCACGATCTTTCCACGGAGTACTTTCCCGCGGGTACTCGACCTTTCTTTGTCCAGGTATGCTCACAATGACAACTGGCTGCGAGAGGCGTTTATCAGTGTAGACACCCTCTCATATTCATGTGCCAGTAGTAGGCATACTCTCATCGGCAACATCCTCACAACCGCTGCCTGCTCAAAGATATGCATGGGGCTAATGCATACGCAAGGTTTCGAACGTCTTTCTATTAATAAGGTCCATAGATGGTGCCAAGAAACCTCCTCGGTGCAAATTCACAGTTAAACTTTTGTGCTATGGTCACATTTCCAGAACGGGGCCCGGCCGTGATGTTTGCGGAAATGAAAAATAGTGCTTTTCAAGGAATATACACAAATTATGCTATGGCTATTTCTATTATGTTCTGCGTTTTGTTTGTCTTTTATGTTATAATTATTACTTAATCATGACTCTGCCCAAGGACATTGTTCTGCCATATTGCTTACAGGAAGTGATTGACGTTGGGGGCGGTGAGCCCATCACATCCGACCAGTACCAACACGTCGGCCGCGTCACCGAGTTCAAGTACTCAAAGTTCATCGGAGAGGTGTTCAGGAAGTGGAACAACCAGAAGCTGAGCTACTTTTCTACCTGGGGTGGGTATAAAATAGCTATTTGGAAAATCACCTGTACTAGTGGGAAGTATGATGACCACATAGGAATGGGATGTAAAATGAAGCGTTCCTACTCATCAAGAAAAAAATGATCGTATCTAACGATGATTCACTGCAGAAGCAAACTGTTTGTTAGTTGTTTATCGAATATTGAGAAATTAACTGATGAATTCGTACCTTTTTTTTAAATTTTCAGGAGAAGGTTGGGGCATGCTGCCTTCTACTAGTGCTCTAGTCTTCGTGGATAACCATGACAACCAGCGTGGCCACGGTGCCGGCGGTGCCAGCATCATTACATTCAGAGACTCCAAACTTTACAAGGTTCATACCAGTTCAATGAAAAATTGTATTCAAAACAGTATTCACATGACAATCACGTGGGGAAGTCCCTGCAACCAACTGTGATGACTTATCCTTGTGATCACGTTATCTGAGTCTAAATCATGCAAAATTGCATTTTCATGTAAACAGCTTGATTCTAGCAAGCTTCTAGTAGCGATTCCACTTTAAAGTCGGTCAACAACTTTTAGTCATACGAATATTGGGAACATCCTAATCCTGTTAAGTTATGCATATGTGCTGTCATGGGCAAGACCTAGAACTGTCTGTTGCCAAGGTGTTGAAGTTTTGATGACCTGTCATCCTCAGATGGCCAATGCCTTCATGATGGCCCATCCGTACGGCTACACACGTCTGATGTCCAGCTACTATTTCGACCCTCACGCCACTGACCAAGGTCCTCCCAGTACCAATGAAAACACCAACGGCGTCACCATCAACTCTGACAGCACCTGTGGAGGAGACTGGATATGTGAACACAGGTAAGTCAAACAATATTAGAAACTATATCATTAATGGCGATTGAAGCCTTCACAGTCGTGAAACTGCGCATTCAAATGTCATAGTAACTTGTACGCAGAAACCTTGTATGGACGTTTTGAATGGAGCTTGAAAGACACCATGAGGGGAAATTATTGGTTGGCCAGTACTAGTGTCTAACATGGTCACGCTGACTAGTCCTGAATGTCAGGAAAATCAAAATTGTGACGAGCAATGGCAGCAATTGCCAACTTTTTGAAAGGAAAATTCTGTTAGCGGTCACATGATATTTTGTCAATGAACCCATCAGCCCCTTAAATTTGTTCCCAGGTGGCGGCAGATTAGAAACATGGTGCAGTTCCGTAACGTGGTGACCGGACAGAGTCTGCAGAACTGGTGGAGTAACGGGAACAACCAGATCGCCTTCTCACGTGGCAACAAGGGCTTCATCGTCATCAACAACGATGACTGGAACATGAACGAGTGGCTGCAAACAGGTACGGTGTGCAGACTGTAGGTAGCTTTATCATTTCGGGGCACCATACACGGTACAGGCAAGGTTTGGCTTTTCAATCCCATGTTGCCTGGAGAAAAGGGTTCAAAGTCAAAGAAAATGAAGTGTTGACAGCTTTACTAGGCTGATGGCACCACGACGAATTGTGTCATAGTTATACTCCAATTTCTCTTTTTTTCAGGCATGCCAGCCGGAGATTACTGTGACGTCATTTCCGGCGACAAGCACAACGGCCACTGCACTGGCACGACCATTACAGTAGGAGGGGACGGACGGGGGCATTTCCACATCTCCAGCCATGCTGATGATGGTGTCATTGCCATCCACCAGGGTTCTAAGCTGTAAATCTAGAATGGAGATCATGTTTAAATACACTCTGGGGTAATAAATCCATTCTTATTGCAAAGAAAAAAATAAAAGAAATTGGTATGATTAACTAGTTGCAGAATGTTTTTATTTCCCTGTTTCACCTTCCTTGATCGCATCGATAGCCTTACTGTTGTCAAATGTTTTTTTCACTTACTAACTCACTCACTCGCTCAGTCACTCACTACCAATGTCTCCTGTACGGAATGGCACGTTTCAGACACGTGCACATTATCGTCTGACCTTCTTAGAACAGTCACATGCTTCAGCACCTGCAGGATTTCTCACCACGTCATAAAAACATCGGAAGACTCTGTCGAATATTCATATTTACCCACAAATTTTACAGAGATAAAATGACATTTATGTAACACTAATGTTTACAAGTTAACCCATTACTTACCACAGTAATCGATTTATGGTAAATTGTATTAATCGACGAAAAGCATATTTTCGCGATACACAAAGGTCGGTTTTCTGTCCAAGACACCTTCGCCCTTTTGTTCCTAGGCGATATCTTTGTTTTACAACAAATTTCCCAACTTACATTTTCACTTCTTTTTAAAGAAAGCCCAGTCTCTTGAATAATATTTTCATTGCTTTAACGTTGCTTTCTATATGCATGTTATGTCATGACGTTAGCACAAAGTACACAGCGAAATGACCTGAAGGACGAAATGATCTGCAGGACGTTAGGTGCGCACGCGTAGCCTCATTCATTGACTCCTTGAGTGCGGCAAAGCTTCCTTTCACAGCATAGAGTACCTTAGCCCATATGCATGTTGAATATCGCGGCGCTCCCCAAAAATAAACGCCGCCACCCCAGAGTCTACGAGGGAGGCTAGCGCACGCACATGTGTCACAGATGCACATGTTGTCGTTTTTTTCGTTAATTCAAATGTAGGGCCAATTGGTTGTCGGATCATTAGTGGCGATCCCATGGCCAAATAGAGTAAGGGATAGATGAGAGCTAAATAGACAATAGTAGAAATAGTGATGATGCACTCAAGTTTACAAGTCTTATGTTGACTCGACCTTGTTCGTCGTTTACTTGACTTGTGGCACTCCAGTTAACTTAAAAGGACATGTGACCATAAGTTGATGACATTGCTACAAATATAGACTGGAAGTTAACATACAATTAACATATTCAAACAACGTCTACCAATCGGAACCGCCAGAACTTGAAGGACTACGTGCGTTGTCACCCCCATTTTGGTCGGCCTTATCTTTTGTTTCCTCCAAAATTGGTATAAAAGAACGTCTCGCTCGTATGAGCCTCTCTGACTGACCGCAGTTCATTTGGCCGAGACTTTGGTAGCCAGGTGAGCGAATGTTTATATATATGGTAGAAACCTGACCCTGATGTACAACGCTTTTGTCGCGTTATGGCGAGAAAATATTCTATGACCTTTTCGTAACAGAATAAAGGTGTCTTTTTGGGTAGTATAACACTTAAAAGAACATTTGAATTCATTGACAACGTTTACTTGATTTTAGAGTCTTTGTTTTCTATCTTGATCGAAAGTTCCTAACCAGCTGTTAAACATTGTCTTCACAATTTTACTGACGATCACGTATTTCGTTTTACATAGAACATTTGTCTCTTCACTTTTGAAGAGAACCCTTTTGGGTTTCGACGTTATAGTATTACCAATGATACCGCAACTTTACACAGAACATCAACATGAGGCTCATCATCATCCTGTCGCTGTTTGCTGGTACTCTGGCCCAGTGGGGCGCGAACATGGAGAATGGACGTACCACTCTTGTGCACCTGTTCGAGTGGAGGTGGGCGGACATCGCAGCGGAATGTGAGCGTTTCCTGGGGCCCAACGGCTTCGGTGCTGTACAGGTAGGTGCAACAAAACATATGATCTTTTTACTACATTTCAATGAGTTATGTGCAGAGTGCCGCACTGAATGCTATCATCTTATATGCCTATACTTGCCATACGAATATTTCAACTATCGGCCGAATTAATGTACCAATAATCCGAGCCTGATATCAAACCCTAAAAATACTCACGACTCGACGGAACACTGACACTTAGGGATCAGGGCATCACTGAAGCATTTCTATATGTCGTATGAGGAGAGAAGGAGATAAGACTTATTAAGAGGTTTAGGAATATGACTAAGCTTGATCTGACTATATCAATGTGACAAACTCCCTGTTGTAGGTCTCGCCTCCAAGCGAGAACGCGGTGAAAAGTGGTCGTCCGTGGTGGGAGCGTTACCAGCCGGTCAGCTACCAGCTGCAGACCCGCAGTGGAAGCGATGCTGAGTTCAGGGACATGGTGAAGAGGTGTAACGATGTCGGCGTCAGGTGGGTGTCTGTAAAACAGGAACGCTAAAAGACTAGGACTCTGAAGGCCTAAGCTTGCTTCTCAACTGATATGAACTTAATTGTTGCTGTTAGTAACCGTTAATCATATCATTCAATTCTGTCTGACACCATCTATAAACTTGCAAAAATCAACTATTTCATTGTTACCAATCATTTCGTACTACTGGTAAAGCTAGAGCATGAAAGTGGGACCTAGAACCTTTGTTACTTTACACAGAATTTACGTGGATGCCGTGATCAACCATATGGCAGCTGGGTCAGGTTCTGGTACAGCAGGCTCTTCTTACAACGGAGAAGACTTCCCCGGGGTCTACAGTGCCTTTGACTTCAACGACGGCAATTGCAACTCCGGAAGCGGAAACATTGAGAACTATATGGATGTTAACCAGGTGTGTACTAACGTCTAACGAGTTTGAAATTGCATGTGGTCAAGGTCACTGCATCTTCCCATATGCTTCTAAGTCTTAATCCTCCAGTACATCCATAAGGGGGGGGGGGGGGGGGAGGGGGCTTGCGGTGGTGCCATTAGCTTTCTTTCCTTATACTTAGGAAACACAGGAACAAGATCTTCACGTATCGTTTTACAGAGATTTGTTTGATATCTCTTGCCTTAAAGATATAGATATTCTACAGTATGTGACATTCTCTTCCACTGACGCATATTCTTGTGCTACAGGTCCGTAACTGTAAGCTGGTTGGTTTACCAGATTTGAACTTGGGATCCGATTACGTCAGGGGCAAGGTAATGGACCTTTCTTATCATTTGAAGTTTATAATGAAACTCAGACCCTATCGCTAATTTGTCCTCACATTAGTTGTTATGGCAGCATGACAGTTTTTTATATATAACACATTGAATATGATATGGGATAATCTTAATACATACAACATTGACCATTGAAGTTACAAAATTGTCCAAACCTACAGTCACAATCACGTTCAACTTGTGAGCACTGGTTGACGACTGGGTTGACGACATGTCGTTTTTTTTATTTCACAGATCGCAGGATACATGAACAAGCTCATCGACGCCGGTGTTGCCGGGTTCCGAGTGGACGCGTGTAAGCACATGTGGCCGGGTGACCTGCAGGCCATCTCCGGCAGACTGCACGATCTTTCCACCAACTTCTTTGCCGCCAACACTCGGCCTTACATCGTCCAGGTATGCGCAAAATGAGAACTGGGCTATGTGCAGGAATTCCGAGTGCTAACAGACGAAAAGTCATTCCTCTTCTTGCTAGCTGCTAGACCTATTGGACTTGAAACATACATTAACGGGGTTAACACGCAGATTACGAGCTCGCCCACACTCTTCGTATTCTGATATTTTCGCGGACGTTTTGGTTAACGTTTGAATGTATGTTTGTTTGTCTTGGTGTGTGCCAGCCATTTTGTTGAATATTGTATGGTGATGTAGAAGTATCTGAATGATTTTCCCATTTACGGTTCAAGTCATCTATATCGGACCCGGGTATTGGAGCTTTCTTGTACACAACCAGACCACCAGACAGGGGAGACACAAATTTAGCCACGTTTGGGATTGTGTTGCCTGCATCAGCTACATATAACGGCGAGAAGCAGTACGTAAATTAGACGTTCTGAGGAAGATGTCTGATCGAAACGTAAGCAGACTTTACTGGTTGTTTAAAAGAAAACTCCAGCGTCCTAGGTGCTACCAACCTGATGAGATTATTTTCGATAACGTTAGTCATCGATGTCTCTTACCACCTTGGTGCTAACAGGAGGTGATTGACGTTGGGGGCGGTGAGCCCATCACATCGGGCCAGTACCAACACCTTGGCCGCGTCACTGAGTTCAAGTACTCCAAGTTCATCGGAGAGGTCTTCAGGAAGTGGAACAACCAGAAGCTGAGCTACTTCTCCAACTGGGGTATGTTTAGGATATCTATACTGGGAAGTTCCAGAAAGAGATGGCCTTCCATGACGTGCATGGTGTAAGATTATAGCATAAGAAAATTCGTCATATACAACAGGTTATTATCATCAGTTGCTGCGGGAATGTGTTCTATTGCAGAAATATTGCTGTCATTCAATTTTTTTTCTATTCATTCAAGAAACTGAACTCTAAGTCATAACAGGTGGTAGTATAAGGCTACATTTGCCAATGACCTTGGAATACACCACGAAGTAGGCATTTTACTCTCAGTGCAGTCGTAAATCAGTGATAATATCGAAGATTTCCTGCTACTGATTTTAATTTTGATACGTAGATGGCTATACGTTATAATGTAAGGAAACGGACAGCACGCTTATCTTTGATGTGCGATGGTATATCCTGTACCATTTCAGGCGAAGGTTGGGGCATGCTGCCTTCTGGGAGTTCTCTTGTTTTCGTGGATAACCATGACAACCAGCGTGGCCACGGTGCCGGCGGTGCCAGCATCATTACATTCAGAGACTCCAAACTCTACAAGGTAAAGACCAGTTCAAAAACTGTTTTATTTTACCTTGCATTACAAACTGATAACGTAGAAGTGACATGTGAAGTCAAATAAACACGACCTCTCATGAGCTATGCAGTCTGAATCGTATTCGGAGAGTCCATACTCTTTTGTACCATTTTAGGATAATATGTATTAATAACAGACTTAATAGATTTGTCGAAGACTAGAGACCCGAAGGTCTATACTAAGGATGATAGAAACAGCGGGTTTACGCTGGTAGAAACTGCAGTCTAATTGTCTGCATACAGATCTCTATAATGTCCATTTTATCATCATATCACCAAGTGTCAATACTATTACAGTAACAAGTCTCTGTCCACCTTCAGATGGCCAATGCTTTCATGTTGGCCCATCCTTACGGCAACCCTCGTGTGATGTCCAGCTTCTATTTCGACTCTCACGCCACTGACCAAGGTCCTCCCAACAGTAACGGAAACACCAACGGCGTCACCATCAACTCTGACGGCACCTGTGGAGGTGGCTGGATGTGTGAGCACAGGTAGGTCAACATTTCAGGGCACGCTAAGTTGTTGTCTATGGGTGTGACGTCAAAAATACTTTTTGTGTATTCACGAAACTGTTTCATGGTGAAAAGAGCGTTTGCCAACAAAGTTGTGGTGATTGTTTCATGATGTGCATCGAGTTGGGTAAATTTTATACGAAAATTGAGACGTGCTCTGGCTATTTACCAGCATTTAGTCATCAACAACGTTAACGTTTATTACATATTGAAAGCACCTGTATACGTAGAATCAGTAGCAAACTCTAAATCGTATCCCCATATTCGTATTTTTATCGTATGACACGGTTATCTTAATACTTGTTATTTCA
Source organism: Branchiostoma floridae (assembly GCF_000003815.2). Taxonomy (NCBI): domain Eukaryota; kingdom Metazoa; phylum Chordata; class Leptocardii; order Amphioxiformes; family Branchiostomatidae; genus Branchiostoma; species Branchiostoma floridae. Next base: position 13,996,745 of record NC_049983.1, read on the forward strand.
GGTGGCGCCAGATTAAGAACATGGCGCAGTTCCGTAACGTGGTCCACGGTGAGAGTTTGCAGAACTGGTGGAGTAACGGGAACAACCAGATCGCCTTCTCACGTGGCAACAAGGGCTTCATCGTCATCAACAACGATGGCTATAACATGAACGAGTGGCTGCAAACAGGTACAATGTGCAAACTGTTGCGTTGATATATCTGAATCTCACGCCGGTACATATAAACTCAAGGAGAAGCACTTACTAGACTGGGGTACTAGTAGAACATTGGGCCGGGTAGTAATTGCAGACTTCTAGCCTCGGTCGCTGTTCATTATTGTCAGGACAGATGGTCGATGATTTACTGCGAATAAAAAGTAAAGAATATCACATGTGCTGGCTAAGATTTTGCTACAGACAATGTGGTCAATATGACAGTGTTTCATCACATACTCTTATCTTCATCTTTCAAAGGCATGCCAGCCGGAGATTACTGTGATGTCATTTCCGGCGACAAGCACAACGGCCACTGCTCGGGCACGACCATTACAGTAGGAGGGGACGGACGGGGGCATTTCCACATCTCCAGCCATGCTGATGATGGTGTCATTGCCATCCACCAGGGTTCTAAGCTGTAGAATTACATGGTCCCGAATAACAATGCATTTGCATCACAAATGATTGCAACGCATGAGTCTCAGTCTTGAAGTAAAATAAATCATGGACATGAAATCGTCATAGCATGTCTCTCTGTGTGTGCGTGTTTGCTTGAAGCTTTACAATGTCATTTACACTACTTGATTGATAACTAATGAATTAATTGATAATCAATAAATAACTATGAACATATATATAATTGATAAATACTCAATCTATTCAATAGATTAATACTATTAATCAATTTGGAAGAGTGTCCCTATCACTGGAGACTGCAATCTATAAATGAAGACGAGGCTCAAGTTAACAGATATGGCTGTTCGAAGTGAAAAGTGTATTCTAACATGTAGGCTAATCTTGAAGCTGTCAGCTGAAAACCGTTGTCAAATATCGAGGTTTGTAAGTGAGATATGAGAATTTAAAGTTTGACCCCATGGCCAAGTAACACTAAAGTTTATATAGGGTAGTGACAAGTGTAGGGCAACTTTGGTATCATTCGAAAAGTCTCTTCGCACGTACTTTGTTGGCGAGGTATATTCAAAGTTGAAAACTCATATCTTGTGAAGAAAACAGTTTTGAAAACGGTTTTCAGATTACAAATTCTTACCAAACGATATTTTTGATGATACAATTTACAAAGTTTCACCTACTATAACACACTTTAGCCACGACTAACCCTAACCCTAACCTTAACCCTAACCTAACCCTAACCCTAACCCCAACCCTAACCCCAACCCCAACCCCAACCCCAACCCCAACCCCAACCCTAACCCTAACCCTAACCCCAACCCCAACCCTAACCCTAACCCTAACCTCAACCCTAACCCTAACCCTAACCTTTTTGCATGGTCAGTTTGGCGGCGCTTGAACCCTCATATCTCGAGAAGAAAACACAAGGCTTGAAAACGGTTTTCAGATTACAACTACTAAACTACCCGAAAGACGTCGACCTTTTCAATGATAGTAACATTGTGATGGAGGAAAGGTCCCTCTACTTTTTCTGTAGCCATAGGCGTGACGAAATCACCTTTTTTTTAACGGAATCTTCACACCAGCGTATTGAGATGGACGAAACGACATACTTGCCAAATGTATGCATAAATACGAGTTTTATCCAGTAACTAATGCTTAAAAGTTAAAGTTAATTCTGCTGACATAATTTTTGTAGATGCTAAATGAGTTGTCATATCAGGGCGTTTTCAGCTACTCTCCAAACAGAGGTTGGTGGAAAAAATCGTCACCTTTCCACCAACGTCGGTCGATAAAAAACGGATGAAAGGAAAAGGTCACGAAACTCACGATTTTTTCCACCAACCTCTGCTTGGAGAGTATAAAACTTTTCAGCACCAAGAGCCGAGAGATCCTGCAGTAATCAATCAAACCGTTAGAGGGCGCTGTTTTAATATTGAGCAATCCATCATGGCACCCATGGAACACAGACATCGCCCCGGTCCGCTGAAACAGGACAACAAATCTCACAAAACCGGGCGTCACCGCACCAAGGGGCAGATAGACAAGGAGTATAAAGGTAAAAATAATTTCCCTAAGTGTCTATTAGTCTAATATCTTTCACAAGATAGCGTTTGTTGGAGTGTAGGAGGTGTTGCTGCAAGTGCGGGCACGTGGATGTGGGAGGGGGGCATGTCTAGCCAAGCAAAAATATAGTTATCCATCAAATCATCTAATATCATGGCACCCAATTATAAATTCTCGTGGGGAACCGTAACTTGTACAATTGAAGAGTAGACATCTAAGAGTACAATACATTATGGATTTCTCGTGTGGTATGAAGAGAGCAAATCATACCTTATGAAATTTTAACGTTATAAATAACGTTATCAGCCCCACCTTCACACTTTTTTGTTAGTAAAAGAAATCAATAAACGTTGAGGGTAACCTCATAAGATTGGCTCTCTTTGAGCTTGATTAGAAGCACTGCAGTGTGTTGTTGATCCCCAGTATATGTATACTGTAAATGCAGAAACTTTCGTGGTGGTTTAATGTTCGCGGTTTTTCGCTGCGAACTTAAAACCACTTAACAGTTACTGCGAAATTAAAACCACTGCAAACGTTTTTCCATGGCAGTAAGAGACTACAGTGCATGGTGCTTCCGCGAGCCTACAAGCGCAGCAAAAAGTTCTTTTTCCCACTTCCGCGAAATTAAATCCCCACGAACTTAAATGCATTTACAGTATACAGTATCCTCTCCCTCCCTCTCTACACAAACGTAAAGGGCCACCACATCAAAACAAAACAAAAAGCGACCACCTCGTCTTTAACCAAAGTAACCATGACCCAAATCCGCGTCAGAGCCTCCAGCCAAATGAAGTTGACACGTATGTGGAAGAAGAAGATACGAGCGATTGTGATGATGTCACAGTGATAGCAGTAGGCAAAAAGCAGGCGTTTGGCAAAATATTGATTTACATATTAACCAGTAATTTCATCTGCTAATATAAAATATCAATTTTTAATCCAATATTTTCTGCATTTTTATTACGAAGTACCCAGCATTTGGGAATGAGTATGAACACGGATACTATCACCCAACTAGTGTGATTGTGTGGCACAAGGGCAGTTGGATAATGCCCTATGCACCATTCCGAAATAACTTCCATATACATGATACCAGTCATTTTTAATGACACTAATCATATGTCAGTCTAGCTGTATACATCTTCTATAAGTATAACCAGGAAATGCAATTACTACTTAATGCTGACTTTTCTGTACTTGCAGGTCGTGTACCAGTAAAGGCAGGGACAAAAAGAGTGAAACGGGAGAAGACCAAGGCAGACAAGAGACATCATGTGAGTTTCAGTACCTGAAATCAACTTACTAGTACATCAATAGAACAGTTATTTTGGTGTAGCTACTGTGGCACATAGTACAAATGGGGGTTTGCATGCCACTTTTCTACAAGGTAAAGCAAGCTATTTTGATTTCTCGGAGTTCGTATGGAAAGCCGTCTTATTCATATAATTCCTACTGCAGTGAGTAAGTGACCAATTTTTTTTTGGCCTTCTTTTAATTTAGTATAATACTAAGTAATGTAGGGCCTTCTGAATTCAGCATGTTGTCATCAGGACCTCCTCTGCAGAATTGCCACGTAATATTGTATATTCACCCCTCTGCAAAGGTTGTATCATATTCATATTTCTATCACAAGTTGTAACCAATAAAGAATCTCTGCATGACATACTAGTAATATCCAGCATGTGGAGAGTTAGCAGAAATTTTGTTATTGTTTACTGTTTTTGATGCATTGTTTTGTGCTTTATTTTTCCTTACCCATTGCAGGCAATGCAAAAGCGTCAGAAAAGTAGGGAAGAGGTATTCATGCAGAAAAGAACTCTGGGAGGAGCCACAGGGCCACCACATACTGTGGTAAGTGTATACCACTATGAAACAAGGTATGCTCATGAAAAATAGCTATTTTGACCATTAGGGTACACCAATTTAATTTGTTGGTTCCCAGTTTCGCATTCAGTGGAAACGGGGTGTAAGTTCATTCACAAGAGAAATGAATGTTTTGAACAGTTTGCAAGGCTGTAATTTGAGTTTTCTGTCTATCCATCCATCCAGGTGATTGTCCCCCTGTGTGATGATGTGAGTTCTGAGGAGGCGTTAACAGAGCTGCTGGGGTGTGATGACACAGCAGTGGTGTACACAACACAAGACAACAAGATTGTCAACATGTCCGTACCACGACATAAACACAGATTCACCTTCCTCACTCCCCCCAGGAACAACATTGGAGCAATACTGGATGCTGCTAAGGTTGGATTTCAATTCAAGCTGAACTCTTTGTGCTTAGCCTGAGTACAGTTTTTTGAAAAATATGCAGATAATATTAGCATTATTTCCTTTGTAAAGATATAAAGATGTTGGTCTTCCATGATACCATATGGAGATGTTTTTATGATGAAACGCAATAAATTCAGAAAAAAAAGAGGAAATGGTGATTTTACAACAACAGCTGTCACTAACTCTTCTTTGCTGCTTATCACATGTCCAATACATTTCAGTGCCAGTATTGCCTCACTAGTTGAAAAGTTAATCTTTAGCGCAATGAAGTAACCGTGAAGATAGACTTACACATGACAGAGAGTTCACACAGAGCATTGCCAGAGAGCTGGGTATTGAAAACTTATCTATTAGGAAGACAACCAGGCTTGGAAGCATAAGCCCAGGCAAAAATCGTCTACTACTGGTTACATTGTATGATACATCAGATAGATACCATCTGTTAAAGGAAGCCAAGCTCCTGAACCACAGTGAACAATATTCCAACATCTTCATAGCACCTGACTTGTCACGCAAAGAAAGAGAAACAAGTCGGAGACAGCGGGAAGAACGACGTCAGAGTAAAACCAACCACATAGGGGGTAACAACACGCATCTTATGTGACAACGTGAAGAGGTTGGGCTGAATATCACACATGACGACAAACAAGATAACACACATGATGGCAATAGTGATAATACACATGATGACATAGGAAATAACGCACATGGCGGGGGACAACCGTGGAAAAGTAAAGCAGGTCCATTAAAAGTGCTGTACACCAACACAGACCAATTCCCAAACAAGAGGGAGGAACTCAGGTTCATGGTGGCCAGCGATCCAGTGGACTTGATCGCCCTGACCGAGGTTATCCCCAAGGCACAGATAAATCCGTTAAAGATATGTACACTAGATATGGAAGGCTACGAGGCCTTTACAAACTTCAACCCGGATGAAAGAAACCTTGGGAAGAGTGGCACAAGGGGTATTGTCATTTTTGTAAAGAAGTCACTGAACTTGAGTGTACAGGAACTGGACTTTAGTGCAGCCGGATTTCATGAGCAGTTATTTCTGAAATGTGAACTAGGCAACAAAGAATCACTCATTGTGGGGTGTATATATAGAAGCCCAACCTCTGATCCAACAGACAGTACGACCAGATTATGTGAACTTTTGTCAAATGTTTGTAAAGAGAAGGCTAAGCACATGGTAATAATGGGAGACTTTAATCTAAAGGAAATTGACTGGGAAGGGAGGACTACAGTTGATGGCGCACACCCCCATTGCCAGCATTTCCTGGATTGTCTTGATGACAATTTTCTAACCCAGCATGTTGAAGAACCCACCCGACACAGGGTCAACCAGACCCCATCCGTACTTGACTTAATCATCACAAATGAACAGCATACAGTTGGGGAACTGCAGTACCTGCCAGGGCTAGGGAAAGGTGACCACTGCTGTCTGAACTTCGTCATAAACTGCAGTAGGGAGAAACCTCCTAGACCGGAGGCAAGGCGTAATTATAACAAGGGCAATTACCAGAAGGCCAAAGAGGACCTGGGTGGGATTGACTGGGATACTGAGATAAGTCACATGGAGGTCTCTCAGGCATGGACAAGGTTCTGCGAACTACTCAATAAGGTGGTGGATGAGTGTATCCCATTGACTAGAGGAGTCCAAAGACCTAATAAGCTTTACTTGAACAAGCAAGCAATGGAAGTAAAAAACAAGAAAAGGAAGATGTGGTCAAAATGGAAAAGCTCTGGTAGTCTTGCAGACTTCAGAAGGTATGCAGCAGTAAGAAACTCACTTAGAAGTCTAACACGACAGCTGTGCAGTGAATACGAGCACAGGCTGGTGAGGGATCTTAAGGACAATCCCAAAAACTTCTGGAGGTACACGAAGTCCCGTCTCAGTACAAGGCCCAAAATAGGTAGTCTGGTCAAACCAGATGGTTCAATGGCACTGACAGACTTAGACAAAGCGGAGGTCCTGAACAACTTCTTTGCTAGTGTATTCACGGACGAGAATACATCTAGCATACCCAGAGCTAACGCCAAAACAGTGACTTCAGTTCTTGACAATTTCGAGATAAGTAGGGAAACTGTAGAAAGGAAGTTATCAGAACTCAACCCAACAAAGTCAGCTGGACCAGACGGTCTTCACTCAAGACTTCTGAAGGAACTCGCAAGTGAGCTGTCGTACCCAGTATCAGTTATTTTCAAGAAGTCGCTGGAGGCGGGATGCGTACCAGCCGACTGGAAGACAGCACATATAACTCCGATCCACAAGAAGGGTAGCAGACAAGACCCAGGAAACTACAGACCTGTAAGCTTAACCTCCGTGGTTGTCAAGACACTTGAGTCCATCATTAGAGATGCACTCGTCGACCATCTTATGGCAAACGAGTTATTTACAGACGCTCAACATGGGTTCGTACCCAAAAGATCTTGTACCACTCAGCTACTGGTAGTCATGAACGATTGGTCACAGTGTCTAGAGAGGGGGGAACCAGTGGACAGCATCTACTTAGACTTCAAAAAAGCTTTTGATTCAGTTCCCCACAAGAGGTTACTCGTCAAGCTGCACTCATATGGGATAAGGGGCCATACACTTAAGTGGATACAGGACTTTCTCAGCAACAGGAGGCAGAAAGTAGTTATCAATGGAGCGCACTCCTCCTGGCGTAACGTCAAGAGTGGAATCCCGCAGGGAAGTGTTCTGGGTCCTACGTTATTTGTTGTTTTTATAAACGACCTGCCGGAGGTTGTGACCAGTGCAGTGAAGATCTTTGCTGACGATAGCAAAATCTACAGACCGATCCTATGCAAGGAGGATCAGGAAGCGCTTCAGCGTGACCTCCAAGCTGTGGAAAAGTGGTCGGAGGTGTGGCAACTCCCCTTCAACGCTGGGAAATGCAAAGTACTCCACTTGGGAAGAGGCAACCAAAGAGCAGAGTACAGACTGGGTGGGCTAATTCTGGAAGAAACCAAAGTCGAGAAAGACCTCGGGGTGTCTGTCGACGAGCAGTTAAAGTTCCACGTTAACACCACAGTCTCAGCGCAAAAGGCAAACCAAATATTAGGCTTGGTAAAAAGAACCTTCAGTAACTTGGATGAAGTAACAGTGCCCCTCCTCTACAAATCGATGGTTCGCCCCCATTTAGAGTATGCGAACGCTGTTTGGGGGCCGCATTTCAAAGTCGACCAGAACACTGTGGAAAAAGTACAACGTAGAGCAACAAGGCTGGTCCCAACACTCAAGTCCTTTCCGTATAGTGTTAGGCTGGAGAGTTTGAAGCTACCATCACTCCACTATAGAAGAGCCAGAGGGGATATGATACAAGTCTTTAAGTTCCTCACGGGAAGGGAGAGGGTTAGTGCACAGAGTTTCTTCACCGAGAGTCAACATCAATCAACTAGAGGGCATCGCTTCAAACTTACGGTGCCACTGGCAAAGTCCTTGGTACGTCGCCAGTCGTTTGCGGTTCGAGTAGTACAAAATTGGAACTCGCTGCCGGCTGAGGTCGTAGAGGCAGAGTCTGTTAACGCGTTTAAAACGAGGTTGGACTTATGTTGGAGTAAGAAGAGATACCACGATCGTCAGGAGGGTGACTACACAGGCGCAGCCTACTTCACCTAGACATCATCAAGGTATCATCAAGGTAGCTGTTTGGCTACCAGTTTTCCATGCGTTATAGGGTTAGGCAGCAAGGAGAAGCTTAGATATACCTTTATAGAGGAAAATGTTTCTATACATGTTCTAAAGAAAAAGCGAGACAGGTAAGATATTTAGAGATGATAAGTTTCTCTCAAACTAAACAACGAAACTAAATATGTCTTCTCATCCCAAGAGGACAGTCTGAGACTAATAAGACATTTCTGTTTTGTTGCCCACAGGCTGCTGATACCCTGTTGTTACTTCTCTCCCCGACCCGAGCAACTGATGAGTTAGGGGAGCACTGTCTGACCTGCCTGTTTGCACAAGGACTCCCTACACCTGTCTTAGTCACACGGGTCTGTTTGTAGCCTCTTTAAAAAAAGCATAAAAGCACAGTCACATTCGTCATAGGCTTTTCGAGCAGGCTGTGACAGAACAGTCCAACAAGGATCTATAACAGCTTTTCCTAACAATACATCTAAATGTTGTTTGACATATGCACAGTGTCCAAGAATGCATACATATACTATAGTACCCTCAGTTTTTTTAAGAATGATGACCCCAATTCATTATAGTTTGCTTAACATTTGTCATACGATACCATTTAATGCTGTACTTAGGACACTTTTAGAACTCTGTAATGTAAGGCAGTACCATAAGATACCAAAGGATAACATTGTGTGATATTGCAACTTAGGTATTTTCTTACCATTGCGATAGATATAGAGAAGTTTTGTTTACATACTTGTGTGTTACTCCACAGGGAATTAATAACTTGCCTGTGAAGAAGAGAAATGATGCTAAGAGAAGTGTTAACAAGGCCATGGAGAGAAGATTTCCTGACGAAAAAGTTCACACACTAGATTCTCAACAGGTAAGGTAACGAAGAAATGAAGGAAAAAGCAAATCAAATCAAGATTTTACACATATATTATTCAGAATGAGGCCAAATGTTATTTTCAGAAACACAGTCTTGAGGCTAATATAATGTAGTACATACAAAGATGTTGAATTTGACTTTGTAGAATGGAAACAACCAGACCTGACTGGTGTACAGATAGGAGTTTTTCATCTGATCTTTCACAACTTTGGCTTGCCAGGATGCAGCTTTGGTACTGAGACATGTGACCAATCAGAAGCAGCGTAGACTGAAGCTGCGTGACCACCGGCCGTACCTGCTGGCTCAGAATGTCAGTTACCAAGAGGAAGAGGAGGTATGCTGGAGTGGAAAAAATAGTATATAACTACACAGTAATAATCAAGAAAAAGCTTCAGAATGTAGTGTAATTGCTATGGCTTCAGCTAACCATCTAGTTAAAAGTTGACAGTCCATTTGTAACAGATACTTAGGGGTGGCGCCCATCTCCATTTCTGTGACCTTGGGCCACGCATTTGTGCAAGCCACTACGGCAGGGGCCTAGTCCACTGGTAGTGATGTGTGTTTAACATACTCTTCCTCATTAGTGCTGAGTGCTAAGCAGACAAAGCAGCATGTACAATTTTTAAAGTCTTTGATGTGACTAGGCCGGGGATCAAACTCCATACCTACTAGTATCGAATACAAGACGAAACCCACTTGGCCATCCAATTAGAATCTGTTGAAATTATATATATTAGAGAACTAACAGAAGTCTTGCAAAAGATTCTATATGTATATGTTGACATACATGGTTACTTTAAAAAATAAAAATAATTTTTTTTATACATTTGTTCCCCTCTACAGTCCCCTACACATGGGACACTGAAGCTGACAGGCTACTTGAGAGGCTGCCCCCTCTCTGTGAATGGACTGGTCCATCTTCCTGGTTATGGTGACTTCCAGATGACCCAGATTGACCTTACCCCTGACCCTCACCCCTTGCAGAAACAGACAGACAAGAAGAAGCAAAAAGATGCCATGGTACATACAGATAGGTGTTGGCTCAGATGTAGCAACCAGCGGTGTGTGTACATTATACACTGATGTATGAATAGACAACATTACTAGCCTGAGGGCCATCCTCCATAGTGACTGCTGGCTCAATCCTTTACTTGGTAACAGGGCTCGAAGTTAACTATGTCCCGATGTCCCGGGGCCACTAAAATTTAGGCCGGGACAACTGAAAAATCTTTTTGGGACACTTTTGGGACAATAGGAAAATAATCAACGAATCAACATCGGACATTATGTCCGATCTCCCCGCGGCAGGCTTTTAGCTAGCAATGCGTACAGCCGTACAATATACGGCCTTCGCTAAAAAAATCGCAAAATGTACGCCCTGTTTTTTGGATATACGCCTTTGGTACGCCCTTATTTTCCCCCGGAAACTTCGCTCAAAGTTCAAAATTCGCCGATTCCGGACGCACCGAGCCGCCATTTTGGGTGATTCTACCTCAAGTCTCGCGCAATCTCGCACTCACTCACATCTCGCGAATTGCGAGAGTCGCACCCGATTGGCCATTTCGGCGTGACATAGCACGCCCAGGCGCCATTATTGGTGGAATATCTGATATCCCCGCTGTTTTTGCGGGAAAAATCACGCAGGAAAGCGTAAAAACTTTGATTTGTTTACGAAAACTCGTCGAATGCCTGAAGTCATTGGTGATAAGTACATGTATAGGATTGTTTTGGAGGTTTTTTTTGCTTGTTTGTCAGTGGAATGTGGGAAAAACAACAGCTAATGTGACGATGACATACTGGGGAGGGGGGCGGTGTCGGCATTGAATTCTTAGAAAATGTTGAACGGAGGTCGCGATTTTTTCACGGTAACTTGAGATAGTACTTTTGTTGCAGTCTTTATTTCTAAAATATTGATAAATGGATGTTGTTTGTTGAGAAAATTTCGCTTAATTTGCCCTTGGAACACATCTTTTCTGCTATATATTTTCAATGAATTAAATGTTTGTACACATTTTTCTGTACTGTGTAAAGTTAAAACAGTGATGTTACAGGCTACAAGTAACTTTTCAGTGCATTTATTTTCAGCTATGTTCTTAACAGGGTAGATACACAAAAGAAATATAAGATGTACCTGGCAGTCCTGGCTACACTTTCTCCTCTGTTGGTTTGCAGATTTTCTTGTAGACTTCTTTAGCTTGCTGTTGTTATATATGTAACAGTCAAGTTTCACCTTTAGGAGTAAGGTTAATTTACTCTCCCTGATTGTATGTATTAACTCATGAAACATTATATTGTAAGGAATCAGTGTTATATTACTTGAAAATTACCTCATGTATTCTTTAAGCCATACCCACCTCAAATCAAGAACACATACCTCCCATTCTCAGGACAAAAGTAGTGTTGCAGCAAAGACAAAAATTTGGCTATATTCTACTTCAAAATGCAGGAAATAGCATTTCAGAGGCTTTAAATTTCAAAATTTACCGGGGGAGGATACCCCCGGACCCCCCTACAATGCTCGTGCCTTCGGCGCTCGTTGCGCGGCTCCGCCGCTGAGTGCGGAGAGTACAACACATTACAGATGTACACCCTAAAAAAAATTCCTAGCTAAAAGCCTGCCTCGCGGTTGTCAGGTGTGCGTACTCTGACTTACAGTTGTTGTAATACATAATTTCTGAAAATAGGGTTGGGACAGTCCATCCTCACTTCGGGACAGTTGAAATTTATTTTTGGGACAATGCTGGGACAGTAGGGAAAAAAGGTAATTTTGAGGCCTGGGTAACCACAGAGTTAGCAAGCGAAAGGACTGACCCAGTGACCACTGCGGAGGACGGTACTCAGGCTACAACATTACTGCTATCAGTACTGTAAGAGCCAGTTCTAGAGTGCTGCAGTTCGTCAACAAGATTAACTGTACAAATCACTGTGGAATGGTTTAACTCATGGAAAAATGTTTTTTTCTTGCTTTGGTGTCTTTAGACAGCCATTTATAGAAAACACCTCTCTTTTATTGGTGACATGTTTATTTACAGTTACTTTAGTATTTTGTTTATGGTAAAACCAAATGTTTTCCATGCCTACTGTAGGACACAGAGTCCCCATCCTCCACATGTATGGAGCAGGATGTGCAGGTCCTCGCCAGGGCTGACCCCAGCAGACAGGAGTCCCTGCAGGCTGAGGTGGTGCCTGACCCCATGGAGGGGGAACAGACATGGCCCACAGAGGAGGAGATCAGGGAAGCTGAGGGTACGGCTGCGCCATCTTCCATTTCTTTAGTATCTCTTTCCTTCTTTCTTTCTTTTCTCCTTTCCTTCTTTTTCTCTAGCTTTGTACCATTCTTTCTTTCTTTTTCTTCCTTAGTATCAGTCCATCTTTTTTTACTTTCATCCTCTCATCCCATCCTTGTTTATCAGCTTCATGTTAACATTCCACTCCACACCTGCCCATGATGTAACTTAGTTAGCTATGAGAGTCTGTGATTTCAGCTCTTGCCAGTATCATTACCTGAGGCAGCTTTCTGGTCTACATGAATTTGATCTGCCTTGCACTTGTACATGAGATCCCACGTTCCCTGTAACTTGTTGACCTTGAACCCTACAGCTGCCTTGAAAGAGAAGATCAAGACGGTGAAGAAAGTTCCCAAGGGAACCTCAGACTACCAGGCTGCCTGGATTGTGGATAGTGAAGATGAGGGAGACAATGCAGAGGTAGGGTCATGTATGAAGGGACATCTCATCTTGTTATGATAACAGCATTTATGGTATCTCAAGTACAATTATCAGTCGATAAGATATCAAGTTTTTATTCGTGTTCACACAAACATTTTACACCTGCCCATGATGTAACTTAGTTAGCTATGAGAGTTTGTGATTTCAACTCTTGCCAGTATCATTTCCTGAGGCAGGTTTCAGGTCTACTTTGATCTATGTATTCCCATGCTTGTTAATGATCGCTTTATGATTCTTTCAGCTTGTATAGTTTCTGCTATCCTTTCTGTGGATATGATAGATGACTTGGAAAAGAAGTTTGAGATTTGATTTTGATGAAAAATCTATACAGGAGGAGTCAGACTCAGACTCAGATGATGATGCCATGATGGAGGCTGTGGAAGAAGAGGAAGATGAAGAGGAGGCTGGGAGTATTGCTGCTACTGAGGACTATGAGGAGGTGAGTGAGGGAGAAAAGAAAATACAGGGATAGGGGGTAGGTAGGAAATCCAGGAATGATGGTATCTTGTAGTCATAACATTTTTTGCATTCAATGCTGAGCTATCCAGAAACTACATGTAAAATCAAATCTGTAAAGTGACCACCTCTACCTATGGATACCCTGGCCAATGTGACAACTCTTTGGTTGCCCCATAGATAATTCTTCCCATTCACAGGAGCATTAAGAATCCACCTGCCCACATATATAGAGCAGATTTCATTGGTCTCTTGAGTGGTCTTCTTGGTCTGAGTTTTGACTGTCCATGATATTACTGCTTACATTATTTGATGCCTTAGAAAACTGTTGTAAATTTAAATGTGTTAAGGCGAATGCCATCAACAAATGCTGTCGATAGCAACAAAAACTGGTAGAAGCTCTGGATGTGTTAGTGTTTGTGATTCCCATTGACACATTTGACACCATGACTGTAATGCTGTACCAGATGAGCCTGGCTGGAGAAGACAGAGATGCCAAGTACGATGCAGGGTTTGATGCTGAGGAGGAGGAGGAGATGCTGCAGAAGTACAAGGACGAGCGGCAGGACCAGATGTTCCCAGATGAGGTGGACACGCCCATGGACGCCTTAGCTAGGATCAGGTTCCAGAAGTAAGCTTTAAGAACTTAATGGGAAACATTTAGCCTAAATGTTTTTGTTTTATGATTACCACTTTATCACATTGTGTATTGTGTAAAGCTTCTGATGGCAATCATTCCATTTGTCTTAATATAAAGCCACCTGCCCATGATGTAACTTAGTTAGCTATGAGAGTCTGTGATTTCAGCTCTTGCCAGTATCATTCACTGAGGCAGGTTTTAGGTCTACTATTATTTAGTATGACAGTTTTGTTACAGTCCACTCAGCCAATCTGTGCTCTTATCACATACAGTCATTTTGGTCGTTTTTGTTGCTGTATGAAGTTATTTCTCTGTTAAATATACATTGTTTGCAGTAGTATGCTTTAAGTGTAGATGCTTTTCTATTCGCCAATACAGAAACCATTTATCTTTCACTTTGATAGGTACAGAGGCCTGAAGAGTTTCCGTACGTCCCCCTGGGACCCCAAGGAGAACCTTCCGCTAGACTTCGCCAGGATTTTCCAGTTTGAAAGCTTTAAGCGGACAGCCAAACGGGTCCTGACTGCAGACAGAGATGACACTGATGCTGCCATGGTAGGGCATGTCATATCATTTTAAATTGCGTCGATGTAGATTAGACATCCAGGTAATTATAAAAAGATACACCAAAAAGCAGTTACTCAAGCAGCTGGATTCCAAAATCATACCCAGTCGCTTGAGTAACTGCTTCTTGGTGCATTTCACGTTGTGAAATGTATGTTTTTTGTAGATGTAAAATTTTTGACCTGTTTGGATGTTTGGTTTTACAATCCTGTATTTTCCTCTGTCCGTCACAGCCTGGCTGGTACATCACTATTCATGTAGCAAATGTGCCAAAGACATTCATAGGTGAGTCCAAACATTTCCGATGAAAATCTTGGATGATGGGAAGTTATTAAACTGCCTCATACTGTGGTTTTATTACATGAAATAATGTGTATTTCTTAGAATTGGCTAAATGCAGCTTTATTACACAATTCATTACCATGTTGTACAGCATAGGGTTGTTTTAAAACCATGAAACTTAACTTTCCCCATTGTTGTTTTAGAGAGCTACAGCCCCTCCCACCCCCTGGTTGTGTATGGTCTACTGCAGCATGAACAGAAGGTGGGCACATGTTACAGGTTCTGCTTATATCGTTTATGTTAAATGACATTTGTTTTCTGATCGCACAGTTGTTTGGTTGAACTTACTGTTTAAAATCTCCTGCAGATGTCAGTGGTGCACTTCCTTGTCAAGAGGCATTCTGGGAACACAGAGCCAATCAAGTCTAAGGTAAGGCATGTTATTTATGTTTTAGCAAGGAAAGTACATTTCCATGTTTAATATATATGAATGAATGAATGAAGAAGACCTTTATTGTACAGTTTTGCCCAACCGAGCTAAGTATAGGTCACAACAAGTCAAGATATATACATATAAAAGTATCACAAATCTAGTCTAACACAAAAGTTCAGCTTCTTCTTGCTTCTTGGTAATGGTGAAAATGTAGGACTGTATGGGTTTAGCTATTGTTGGTTTGTCAAAACGCATGAGAAATATAAACTTGTCAGTTCTACTCATGTGTCTAAAATGAGGGAATCTACATAAAGTTGTAAATCGTAAGAAGGTTTTTAGCTGTTACAGATATTTCTCCTGTGCAATATCTAATGAAAGGCAACAACACAGGGTTTTGTTTATTTTGTCTTATTTCTGTCTTTATGTTCCCAATAGGAGAGAATGATCTTCCATGTGGGTTACCGCAGGTTTGCAGCCTGTCCTGTTTACTCCCAACACACTCTGGGCAACAAACACAAGGTATGAACTATTCTCTTAGCTCATGTGTGCATGTTAACGATATGAACCTAGTGTGTAGAAACTACATTTAAGCTTAGAATGAAAGCTTGTCTGTGTTAGTATGTTTAAGACTGAAAGTTTACTTAAGAAGTAATGTACAGTTGTTGTCTTTTTACCTCATTAAATTTGATAGTAATCTTATCTTACAGATCATTGAAAGCCAGTCAATGCTGTACAAAACCAAATCTACTTAAAGTCTTGTTGATGTTACACTCTGATAAAGGGAGACTTTCTGTGTATGTTTCAGTTTGAGCGTTTCCTGCGGAGTGAGGGGACGTCCGTTGCCACGGTGTACGCGCCCATCATGTTCCCTCCTGCCTCCGTCCTCATGTTTAAGGAGTACCCTGATGGTAGGAGACTTCGTCTGTATTCTGGATACAAATCATGACAGGGCTGTCTCCAGTTTTAGATTTCTGCCCTAATCATTGTTTGGGAGCCCATGTTGTTGATTTTCCTCATTAAACATGTCAATTTAAGCTTATGAAAATAGATTTTCAACTGTTTCATGTTAGATTTTGAGGATGGATGGGATAATATTTTTTCTTTCCCAACAAGCAAATTTCCTGGAGACAGCATTTGTACCTACCCCAGAAGTTTAGTTTTTTACAATTTGTAAAACAACTCTGGGTCAATGCCAGCTCTAAAGAGTATACTTTTTCGCCTCACATCTGTCCATTGCAAACTCCTGCCATAGCTTGTTTTGGCATAATTTGGTTTGGTTTAAATGTATTCTTTATCATCTTAAGATGATGGAATGGCCAATCCTTTGGTAAATCCCAGCTGAACAAAACTCTGACAAAGTATTGAATGCTGGCTAGAATCTTGTGACAACCCTAGCTGTGCAGTGTTGTAAAGCATTTCCGATAAAGCAACACTCTTGTCCAAAGATAGTATATTGTACATGTATGTTGAAGTTGAAGTTCTAACACCCAGTGTTATGACATGTCCTGACCTGTTGAAGGTTCCCAGTCTCTGGTGGCGACAGGTTCCCTCCTGAGTGTTAACCCAGACCGTGTGGTCGCCAAGCGGATCGTACTGAGCGGCCATCCCTTCAAGATCAACAGGAGGCTGGCAGTGGTTAGATACATGTTCTTCAACAGAGGTAAGTTTCACAATCAACATCAAAACTACATGAAGTTTATCATCAACTTCCGTGCAGAGTTTGTGTGTTAGGCACTAGTAGTGTACTGTTTTAGATGGATGAAAGGTAATGGCAATTTTTTATTAAATGACAAGTCAATTATTTTTCTGCCATGATGACACAGTTAAAAGGAACAGGAAATTCAAACTGCACTTTAGTTTATGGGTAAAAGATTTTTTTCTTGAAGCTACTGGTACAAATGCTGTCACTTCTACTCTATATGGCACTCTTTCCTTTATGTCCTCTGTTTGTAAATGTCTGTACATGTTTCTTCTTCTGCTTCCCAGAGGATATCATGTGGTTTAAGCCAGTGGAGTTGAGGACCAAGTGGGGAAGAAGAGGGCATATCAAAGAGCCTATTGGTGAGTAACATTACAGATCTTATTTTATAATAGAGAGAACCCAACATGCTTAATGATAAGAGTAGGGGAGACATAGTCTGCATGGTTATAAACACAAGCCATGGCCAAGTACTAATGAAAAATGAACAAGCATCATGCTGTGTATCATGCTGAGTTCACCTACTGTACCTTTTTCCTTGACTTTACTTTTGATCCCGTTTTTTCTAGGTACTCATGGGCACATGAAGTGCTTTTTTGACGGCCAGTTGAAGTCCCAGGACACTGTGCTGATGAACCTGTACAAACGTGTGTACCCCAAGTGGACCTATGACCCAGAGGTCAACATGCCTCCACCTGAGCAACCTCTGACCTCAGAGGTCACCAGTGTGGAGGAAGAAATGGGATAAGGAAGTCAGACGTGTCAAAAGTCATATTTTTGACCTCCAGTTTTCAATCTTTAATCAGACAAAAATGTTTCTAATTGTGTTCCTATACCTAGACAAAGAGTATACATGCATGTTCATGTATGATGATGATAATGACATCAAAGGTCAAAAGATGTCCCCTACGTGAAACACTTGGTTCAGAAATAGCATGATGTACTAAAAGAGTATTTGAAAGAAACATGTATATCAGAGAGCAATAAGAGGAGCAATATTGTAATAGGAAAAGAATGAATGTGATTGTCCATATTCTTGATGCAGTTAAATCATGGAGCTTACTTGATGTGTAAGGCTATGTAAGGATATTATATCTCAGTCTATAGTGGATGAACTAACACCATGATTGGAACATTTCAAGAGATAGAAGAGTTGGTCAACTTTGGTGGTAAATCCACAGAAACAAAGTATTAACCAATGTTAGTGTTAATATTAACTTACTAACCAACTTGTAATTGGTTCCTTATATAAGATATTGCTTGTGATGAAACTGGTTTCCAGTTGATGTTAAGAATTAGAAAGCTAAGATCTGTAGGTATGACCACAAGGTTCTGGTTAATATTAACTCGCTAACCTACCCGCTTCTGTGGGGCAACAAAATCAACGTCTTCCATTTTGCTCGCACACCAGACATGTTGAGGTTGCCTAGGCAACTGTTGCCATGGATGCATGCTCCTGGTTGTGTGAGTTAAGAGTGTTACACTTGACAAAGTTAGTCAAGACTTTAAGGGGTTGGAAGGGGAGAAGGGTTGTACATATGGGTATATAGAGATAGGAATCAGGATAGGGGAGGATAAGTGATGAGGTTAGTTGACCAATGTTGTTAGAAATACAGTATCAGAATGCGAGGTAGTAGTGGAATCTTCATCATTACCAAGTACTGTAGGAAATGATGATCATGAACTGATAATTTTTCAGTGAGACTTGAATATATTAAGTCCCATATTTGGACAATTTTTAAAAATTTTTATTTTGTTAGTATATAATTTGGGAGTATTCAAAGGGGGGAGATGTTCGGTGGTTGTTCAAAATGGCGCGTAAGAGACGGTGATGGGCGAAGAGCTGGTTCTGGGACGTCCTGGTTCTCTCAGTTTGTTCGAGATCTGGGGTTCTCTCTCTAGTTCTCGCCAGATCTCGCAGTGGTCATCACGTGGTTTGCCCACAATTCCCACGTATGACGTCATCTCGTCATACGCCCATCACAATTTTTTTAAATTTTTATTTTATTCACTGTTTTGCCCTACCAGCATTGATGCTGGTTTCAGTGATTGATAAAAAAAAACTTTATTGGCTCTGACAACAGGAAGAAGTGTTACTGACTGTACTTTAGATTCATGTGCCACAGTACAAATTGCCAAACTGCAAATAATTCCATTCAGTAGATCTGTGGTATATTTTATGACCTGTATGCTGTAGCTATTACAAATGGGATGTCCTTCCTACAACAAGATAGGCATAAGCATGTGGTTAGCCTTGTAGCTAAGTTGTAAACACCATTGGTATTGTTTCAGTTGCTGATGTTTCATCATTTTATCAGTTGATATATTCTTGAAATATGCAGCATTCCCACATCGACTAGTTTTTGCAAATGTGTAACTACATGTATGATATTATATTTTGAAATTGAAGTCAAGAAAGGGAATATCACAGAATAGTTTCCATGCCACTTGAGGATCATCTCTTTGTTGAAATGCAAGTATTGAGGGAAAAAAAACAGACAAAACATACTGTACAGAAGTGAAAACTTGTCATTAACATACAGAAGAAACTGTTTGACAATGTATCTTGTAAGAAGTTTTGTTGTGGCAGTAGATATGTAGTAATTATTAAACTGTGCATTGAATGTAAGACGTTCAGATAGAATTTTGCAATGACTTCTGTACCAATGAAGAAGGGATAGGTTTATATAAGGGCAGTCATCTGCGTTTGCATTGTCCATTTGTATAAAAAGCAAAACTGTGCACCACTGTTGTTGGTTTCTTTTCTCATGATTTTCTTGGTTAAGTTGTTCATGGTACATATTGTGCTACAGAACTAAACGCATGTATCAACTCTTCATGTCCAATTTGCCATATTTCCATATACATGTATATTGATAATACCAAGGAGCTTTTATCAGTCTGATAAAAGCTCCTTGATAATACCAACTCATGATTCTACCTGGTGCAATGATACTGCCACATTAAAAAAATCATTGTTGCAGAGGCCTTCTCAAATTGAATTGAACTCCTAAATATCTAACGTGTATAAACTTTAGGACTGCTGCATTGCACATCTCATTTTAAATTAATGAATTTTGAATTCCTGTATTTTTTCTCATGTTGTGATCTGGCATCTGGGGGAATTATAGGGAGTTAATCTTTTGTCGGCCTGATTAATAATGAATTGATTTGAGAAACATTTTTCGATCAGTTAGAGATGCAGCTATTACTAGCTATACTTTGCAACATACGACAACAAAAACATCATGTTCGCATAATTATAATCTTCCCATTTATTCATTGAAAATAGTATCAACTGTTCTCAAAAATAGTGAGCATCCACAGATCTGTACAACACATAAAGAGAATAGATCTCATCCGTAGACGTTCCTGCGAAACGTCTACTGTGCAACATCTACTGATGGTACACTTTATAAGTATCTTTGACAACATCATATCATTGTTTTAAATTTCTTGAATATTGGAACATATAACAAGGCCTTTTTCATCTTTTTATAATTTTTCTAACACCAATCTGGGATTGTGAGATAAAATCCTCAATCTTAGATTGGCATTTTTTTTCTTATCATATCTTTCTGTTATAACATAACATTAAAATATTCACCAATGCACTTCAAATTTCTACTTAACAGAACACTGCATTTTTCTTTCCACTGCCATCATATAGAAACTTTAAAGCATAAGATTTTAAGACCTATAACAGATACATGATATTAACATGAATGTTAACATTTAAAAAAAAAACATGTCAATGGATCATCAACAAGGTAGAATGATCAAGTAACAAGCTTGGAATTATCTTCCTGGCTCAGAAATCATTAAACATAAAATATGCCAAGTGTATGAAGCACAAGCATTCATTCTACTGCGTTACATATTCATGTTCATACCGTTTAACATAAACAAAATGTATTATACAAATCAATTTGGTCTTGGAACAACATAGGCAAGTATAAAGTTCAAGAACATTGCAAGCAGTGCATCACTGCATAAAGCCGAGTTTTCGCACCTGTAGAAATGCTTTGCCCAACACAAAAGGCAACATTAATTTCCAAGTAATAACCTCTCTTCCCTTCATTTTTATACGGCTCTTTGGGGCTTTTTCCAAAATTGATCCACTTACCACAGAAAATATGAAACTCTACCAGAACATCGTTTGCTTCTCTTAATGCTAGTTTCCATTAAGAAATAAAAGAGAAAAACCTAACACAGCATTGGCACCAGACAACAGTCACCCGTTGCTCAACCTTAGTATTTGAGGGTTGACAGGTTCAAAAGCCAAACATATAGAAATAAAGGATGACAGATAAATGAAGTCTACTGTGCCTGGCTTGTAAGTTTTGTCATATGAACAACAATGTATGTTAGTACAAAACTGTCCAAATCATTAGTAATACACCTCTAAACTTTTAGGGCATGTCAAGCTGCAGCAATCTGCTGCAGTCTGTACTACAAATCTTCTTGTCAAATATCATATACAAAAAGTTTTACTATAGATAGAAAATCCTGATTAATAGTAATTTGTATTCTTTCTGTTATGAAGTCAATAGTATGGAAGTCCTTGGAAAAGGAATTCCATTTTCTTTCTGGTGTAACATAACATTCCATACAGAATTCACTTTGTCTTCACAGGTAACACTGCTCAATAGAACCATATATAATATAGCTGCTTGACAATGGCAGGAGGAATCCACAGTGTCTTAACCAGAGCAAAGCATGTCCTGACTGCACTATCTACATATATATCTAAATCTTTCCCATTATGCTAAATCCTGGTACTTAACACCACAAAGTATACAAAACTTTCCCATGAAACATAATGACTTGAACAACACACAATGTTGTACAATAGAGCTGTGTGTTTTGACCTTAATTTAAGGGGACATAGCGTGGCCATGTTGGGGACTGACATTCTGCCAGTTGTGGCTATGTCTGTACACAGTGTGGGGGAGGTCCGGAGACCTGGACATGCCTTCTGGACAGGCGACGTTTCTCGTGCTCAGGTTGAGGGGATCGTTTGACGCCACCTGGTGATGGTTTCGCATGTGGGAGCTGGGATTGGGGTGCTGGTGCTGTTCCTCCCTGGGGGTCGTTGTGGGGGATTCGTCAGACGAGGTGTGGGGAGAGAGCGGCTGGTATGGGGTCATGACTGGGATCCCGCTGATGCGTCTGCCACCAGAGCTGGCCATGCTGGTTGGCGGATACACCCCCGGGTACATGGGAGCGGGGAACATCATAGGGGAGGGGCAGACCCATGTCTGTCCAGGCTGACCC